>NC_090321.1:33716385-34023002 GCF_040869045.1 Eurosta solidaginis
AATACGTTAATTTAAAATGAAATTCTAACTTTCAATCTTTTCAAAAAAAATGGGTAAAGCCAATATGCAGAAATATATTTGCCGTATATTGATATTTATGATGATGTCAAGAGTACCAATGAATAAGGAACAGACTTAACTCGACTTTACATACCCATTTTAGTCCTTCAACGGGCGAAATATGACAAATCCTTTTACATAGTCGAATGTAAAAAAAGTATTCAAAGAAAAAAAAAACGGTTAAAACAACCTAAGGTAAGATAATGCGAGGCGCAGCTTCATAGACGCCTACTAGATATGGCATGCAGCTACAATTTCTCTACGTGTCAAGATTTGCACATGAAGCTACTTTCAAGCGTCCCTAAAAAACGCCAGCAGTTATTGAAAAACTAATAAATTAAACTGTTTCAGGTATATTAGTCCTTGAAACAAAAGGAAAACAGGTAGGAACCGTTGTGTGTATCCCCGTGTTTTTATAAATTATGGAAGGTAACTTAACACCACCGGAAATTTGTGAAAAGAGCGATTTCTAATTTTCAACAATTTTTAGCCTTTCAATTGCGTGAACACTGTCGAATCGAGCTCTTTTGATGTTAAAAACGTTTTCTTACTTTGGAAAAATATAAACTTCACGCAGTTTTATTAACTAAGATAGCACTTTCTAACTAACCACACAAAATTTGCATACAAAAAAATTTTAACAAACGTCTTGTTCTTCGTACGCCTAGCGATCAACATTGTGTACGCTTAGCTACATCAAGTTTTCTTGCAGTTCACGCTTTGTTTTAAGCTCTCCAATCAATGTGTTCGACATCAAAGCATCTTCCCTAAAGCCGAGCCACGATGAAGTTTTTTATATATGTACATAGATGCGTTCAACGCAGTTTTATGCATAACACTAACATCGCCACAATCACGCAAAGATGCTGCGTTTGTCAATATAAGATAACTTCAGGCTTGGCAATTGAAGTTTATTTTGCCTTACCCAGTCACATACAAAATTTCACGAAGAATTGTTATAATCATTCTCACTATAGAAGAAATATTCCCACTATACAAGAAAAATACTTGCTAATATATTTTGTGTTCTATTCATTTGTTAAAATGCAGTTTTTAACTGTGAAAAATGTTAGAAAAGTACCAACGAGTGGAAAAAATTATTTCACTTGCAAAGTGTGAAAGCACCCGTACCCAAAGCAAATGTCGAATTCTTCTTGCTTTGCTTGCAATAAAAGTTGGCAGTTGGGTACTTTTTCATGTCAGATGGTGCCAGTGTCGCTCAATCTGCCGTTGTCTTTGTATACGCGCAATCTCCTCATCATGCATAAAATTGCGTTAAACGCTTCTATATGTATAAAAAGCTACTTATGTGACGGGGCTTTAAAACCTATAATTTTAAAGCGGAGTCATTGGTGCTATTTGTCGTATCGCTGTAGTCGTATCCCTAACGTTATCAGCTGTTTATCGTTACGGCGGAAAACCAAAAACCAATTGGTTGGCTGCGATACGGTTACGACCTTAGCGGCACCAATAATCGATTGCATTGATTCCCATAAGGTTGGTCGAATCAGCTGTTATAAGGTTACCGATACGGTTACCGATAACGCACTAATGTCTGCAGCTTTAAGCGCAACCACCATTCCTAAGTATGTGATTTACATTGTTTGCTGGGTATACATTCTCCTTCCACAACCAGCTGTATTTGGCGCTCAGTTATCAAAAATTTTGTTGTGCTGCTGTTTCTATACTTTGCTTATGCATTCGTTCGTTATTGCGCTTTGAAAGTTTCGTTGAAAATAAAATTAATTGCACTTTGTTAGAGTGCAACGAGCTGAGCATTTGTTTCCCTTAAAACGATGCAATTTTCCAAGAAAATTTTTAAAATCTGCATACAAAGAGTGCAGCCGGTAGTGCTTAGTGAAATTAAAGCATAGTGAGAGTACCTAGTTAACTGTGAATTAAAGTGTTTGTTATCAGCAGTAGAGTCCGTGAAGGTAAAGAAAAGAGAATTTATACAAAAAAGTTTCTCAAGTTAAATTTGTGATGTGTAAAGGGCACCTCCACTGCTGCTGGCTTTATCAGTCCGAATAGATAATAGAATAACCTTTGTGTACATATTTGATGAAGTATTTAGGTACGACACTGTGTACAAATTTAGAGACTTACATCCTTATGTTTGTTTATCTAAATCAGAGCTAATGTCATGCGCAGCACTCGTGGATATAAAAATAATTACATACATATGTACATGCCAATGTGTTTACATACATATGTACGAGCATGTATATTAGACTGGATCGATTTATTAACCGATTTTTCGATAGGATTTGGGCTCGGGAAAAAAAGTTCCACTACGCATACCGAAAAAAGTAATTTTCGAGCCTGCGAATTTTATTTTTTTGACTTTTTTTCGACTTTGATTTTTAAGGTTTTTTTCATGACCTGCTAAAAAAATTTGGTAACGTTTTACAAGACGGTGCACCACCTAATTTTTATCGAAAATTATCAAAGGTGGTATCAAAAGACGCGTCTCGACCTCCGTTTTAAGAACCCTAAAGCGGAAATCAAAGTATTTATTTCTGTCAAAAGATATAAGCAAAAAATCTGTTGAAATTTTAATGTGGTTGTTGTTTTTTGGCAGATTTGTTGTACACACACACATACTAATGCAGAAAGGTGTTCTACGCGCTTTTAGTTTGATTCCCAAACCGGTGTCGGACCCACCCATGATAATTTTTTATAAGCGCGGCCGAAGGCCGCCAACGCAGAAATGTGTTCTATGCAAAAAAACCGTGGATCGGGCCCCATATTTCGGATCCTCTAGGGGTCATTTTACGGTTTTTTGTACATAACTTTCGACAGAAATAAAATATTTGATTTCCGCTTTCGGATTCTTCAAACGTAGGTCGAGACGGGCCACCTTTGATCATTTTCGATAAAAATTAGGTGATGCACCGTCTTGTAAAACGTTACCAAAAATTTTAATTTGATTGTATATAGTATCTACATATATAAAAAAATTTTTTTTTTTCAAAAAAATGTTATCGACAACGTTTTTAGCGGACATTTTTGGGTCGGACAGGGTATACATATGAAAATTTTTTTTACTAGGTCATGAAAAAAATCTTAAAAATCAAAGTCGAAAAAAAGTAAAAAAAAAAATTCGCAGACTCGAAACTTATTTTTTTGGGTATGCGTAGTAGAACTTTTTTTCCTGAGCCCAAATCCTATCGTCAAATCGATGGCGCGATATCGGTAAACTTTCGCCCATACAAATCGACCCACCCTAATATACATAAATAATAGTGTTCAAGTTTTTGATATTCCTTAATTTTTCTTAGGTTCGGTACAGTGAAATCTATGATAAAATATATGTTCGTGCAACAAATAGAAAAACGAAAAACATTTTTACTTATTTATTTCCGGTTTTCGGTGCAACGGTCGCTGTTTGTTTGGCTGTTGGCGAAGCCCCAACAGTGCGCGCTTCATAAAAACCGCCCCCTTTATTTTGCGGTTCATATATTTTCCAATGCGTTTTCTTTAATCGTCGCGGCCGTTGGCGTTGTTGTCAAATCTACATTGGTCTATATCAACAAGTTTCAATCGAAGTATTTTATGTTTACGAATTTTAAACGAGTTCAATTTTATAGCTATGCCATTACAATCGATACGATCGCATCTTTCCTATCGTCGCCAGAATGATGATGCAGAAGTCTCTGTTGTTGGTGGTCATCAGCGTAGACGTCTGGAATATGAAGGTATTAGCGGAAGAGGTGAGTACAGGCAATGATTTATAACTAGAGGTGGTTTCATACAGGGAAACTCATTGCAGTTGAGAGAGCTAAATGCCCTGCCAAACAGATGGTCCAACTAACCTTATAAAAATCAATGTACTAAGTCAACAGTGCCATACCATAACGTCCCAGCCGTAGCAGAGAATGCTTGATAAACTTGTCATATCCGTATCATATACAACAGCTGATCCAACCAACCTTATGAAAATCAATATATAAAGTGCGATTACAATTTATTCATTAACTAAATAAATACTCATTTAAAATTCGCAGTAAAAGATAAAACAAAGTCTTAAAATTTAAGTTTACCTGAAAAATCTTAAATTCCCCAAATAAAGATTCAATTTTCTATTTGAGTTGGTGAATTTATTAAATTATTACATATTTTATTTTTTGTTTTGGATACGCTTTGACTCAGTGATTTATTAATTGTGCAATTTGATTTAAATTTCATGAATTTTTTTTTAATGAAATTTATCACATTTTTTAGGTTAAGTCACCAATAACAGATGCCAATAGATATGGTTCAGCAAAAATATGGTTATGACTAAAGGGCCAATTAAACTTCCTTAACCCTAACGTCATAGTCATAACCATATTTTTACTTATCCATATCAAATTGGCATCAGTTATTGGTGCCTTAACCTAAAAATCGTGAAAATTTCATAAAAGTGAAGAAAACGCAAACAATTAAAACATATATCACAAAAAATAAGGCTCTTAATCAAAACGTATCCAAAACAATAAATAAAATCTAAAAAAAGTTAATAAATTCTCCAACTCAAATATTTTTAGGTTACGGATATGGCAAAAAACCAAACACCAATTGGTTGGCTATGATATTTTTATGGATTTAGCGTTATTGTATGGCACCATTAATCGATTACAGTGATTTCCATAAGGTTGGTTCGATCAGCTGTTTTATCCGGTTATGGATAAGTCACCATTAATTGGCCTTTAAGCCCTTATGACTATTACAACTTTGCCAGGGTCCTGAAAGAAAATATGCACCGCTATCTGTTTCTTGACGGATACTGGTCGCCTCCCTACGGTATGCTTTCGAACAATGAGTCTCCTTGCAACTAATATCTTATACAAATACCCTCTAAAAGTAACATGCACAATCTCTTTATGTATTACATCTTTGATTGTAAACGAGCAGTGATAAAAACCTTCAGATCACCCTAAACTATATTAATTTCATTTGAGGATGGTATCTATTTCAAATATATTCATTATATCATCTTCCCTTTCCTTTTAGCTTTCTTTCTCTCTAGCTATCTCCGTTATTTCACTTTATACCTATCTCCTATTAACTGTACATCTCCCTTTCTGAATCTAGATCGCCTCCTCCCTCCTATATTTGAACAAAGTTCCTTCATCCCTCCCGGTATAGTAGACTAGGGCACTCGAAATATGTTTTAGAAAAAGTTCGTTGGATCCCATTTATTCCCTTCAATCTAGAAGATATAGGCATACATACATATGTATGTACATAATTACATAGTTTCACAAATATGTAGTAGATCGCATCTCAACTTGAATAAAACAGAACAGCTATGTATGTGTGCATGTATTGGAATGAATCAGCAAACAAAATATAAATTTAGGTTGATTTGATGATTCAAATATCCACACGATAAAAGAGAGATAACAAATGCGCTTATCAAACCCTATATAACGCAAGACTTTGAGTAGATCCAAGCCAGTACTGTTGCCTTCACTTAGAAAGCAAATGCCATATGTAACAAAACACAGTCGACGAACCGTCCTAAGTGTGGCTCTCTGTTATGCTAATTTAACTTAACACATATTATTGTCCAAATTTGGAGGCCTATTTTTATGACCTGAACCCAAAGCCCAGAACTGCCATATATCCTTCCTAGTAAGTATTGCATATGCTCAAAATTATATAGAATCGCCCGGGGTTTAGGTTTGGAGGCTCGGCAGCTAGTTCACTAACACAGTCAATCACAGCACGCTAATGCAAGACTTGGAAAGGTCGACCCTTCCTCCCAGTCTCAAAAGGTGGACTGCAAATTATCTGTGTGTGTCGGCAAGCATCGGTCCAGTTCAAACTCCAGAAGAATTAAAAAGGAGGTGCCGCAGGGTGGTGTCTTATGCCCACTTTTGTTAAATTTTTACATATCGAAGCTCCCTGCCCCAATAGAAGAAGTAACCATTGTGTCGTACGCCGACGACTGCACGATAATGGCAAAAGGCTCTCACCCTTTCATTAATGAACTTTGCTGTAAAATCAACGAATATCTCCCTAGTAGTTCACACTGACAACGTGGGCGTGGCAAATGTCAATATTCATTATTGAACATCCAGGTCGATGGCATTGCGCTTTTGATTGTCTTACACTCAAAAATACTGAGAGTGACGTTCGATCAGGCCCTGAATTTTGGCGAGCATGCAGCCGGATATAGATCCGGTACGTTCGGTTACCAGCAGCATCAAGGTATCAGTCTTACCATCTCGGGAAGGATTTAATATAAACAAATTAAACCTTCTAGGCCATACCGCCAACCCAAAGAGACCCTGATAACCACCTATAAAGCAATTGGCTGGCCGCTTGTAAGTATGCTACGCCATGCCCGTCTAAACACCACACTCAGAACTGCCACGGGATATCATCTTCTGTCAACATAACATCATCTGCGCAGTGAGTCGGGAATACTCCCCATAAAGGACAAAAATGAAATGCGAACAAAGAGTTTCTGCTGAATACGCAGAATCCTGGGCATCCCAACATACATCTGACTGAAGAGGCTTGGCCTCCCAGGAACTTAGGAAGTCATCTCTGCAAGCGCTATGAAGAAATTTCACAAAAAGCCGGCAAGTTATTATGCCAATAAATCCCCGTTGTACCCCGATCCTAATAACGAATATCCTAAGCTCGCAGTTGAGGAAAGCAATATCCGGCAGACTCTCGTCATCCTGGCACCATTTAAATCTAGATACTGGGAAAGGTAAAACTGCCACTTATCCATAATACTACGTACTCAATGAGACTGTGTGAGGTCCTCACGAACCGGCCCGTTCGATCTAACCTCCACTTATTCAGAATCAATCCCGACATACCCAATCTATGTCATAGCATGCAACGCTTCCCTACATAACACAAACCCACTTTTTCATTGCAATGTGGAACCAACGGCTCCAACAGCCGTATCTCTTGTTCCAACCCTGTTGAAACTGCAAGTTTCCCCATACTATCTTTAGAGGATATTGAAGGCGAAGCACAACTACCAAAACAAAAACAACTGAGGAGACACATTTCACGTTTATCTAAAAAATCGCGAATCCTAGTAACTCTAAAATAAAACGTTTGCTTCCTTGACCATTCTCAATACTAATTGAATGTCTTTAATTATGTTCATTATGAGCTAAATCGAATTAAAACAAAATTTCTAAGGTGTGTTGAAGCACTGGAAGCTTAACTAATGATTTCAGTGTCACGTTTATGTACTATGTATAAGGAAAACGCCAAAAAAGAAATATTTAATGTGCGTTAATGCGACGAATGTTTTGCACGAAAACAATCACAATTGAAGGAAAGTACATATGGAGCTGAAGCTACTTACATGAATATAGCCCTGAAAGTACGCCAGCAGTTCTCATTAAAAATAAATTTAGATTACAAAAAGACACACCTAGAGCATACTCTTCGAATAAATTTCTTAGCTAGTAAACAAAACAGACGGTTTGTTAATTCGAATTAGCTCACTTGATTTAAAATTATCTTTTGAACCAGCGATAGTATGGATGAAATTCATTAACATATTACTTACTTTGCCATCGCTATTTTAAAGTAGCAGCTTAAATGTTGACAGTCGGTTTTCGCTCAGAAGCTTTCGAACATTGTGAATTCATACAAGTGGCGAATGTTTGAAAAAAACGTTCACAATAGTAAACAGCCTCTACCACCTATTCAATCGCTGTTCGATTACTTAAATTATTTGCCAAAAGTGTTTTTCAAACTGGCATATTGCATTATTTACATAATTTAAATTCTTGCTTAACTGGCTGATATATCTTATTTAGTAGCTAGATTTTACAAATTAAAGTCAATATTTAGTCTGACATTCTGTATACACAATTAAAAGAAAAGCTGATTTGAAACACAAATGGGCGATTCATGGTACTTCAATTTAATAACGGCGGGAAAAAAACAAAACTTTCTTCCATTCTCTGGCCATTCGCGACAGCCATTCTCCCTGTCAGCTATTATTTGACAGGTAGGTATGGCTATGGAGGAATAGAAAGATTTTTCGCTTGTATGAATTCACAATGTTTTCGACGAAGGCTTTTCCATATTCATAATTTTCCAAGTCCATACTGTCTGCTGTGAAGAGTACATTTGGATCAAATGAAGCACTGACAGCTGAATTCACTGCAGGGAGAATGTGAAGTAGCCCCAGCGGGTTAGGGGGTCAGAATATACCCGCGGTAGATATGCCTGTCGTAAGAGGCGACTAAAATACCAGATTCAAGGGGCTGTGTAGCGCAACCCATCAGGTTGCCAGCGCAATATATAGCTTCTCCAAACCCAATTGTCAACCTCACCTATCCGCGGCGAATCCTGTTTCACTAACAGACGAGGCTCTGGCGACCCCAAGCTCCTCATGGAACTTGGGGGTGGGGAGGGATGGATGGCCTGAAGGTTTAACGTGGCCATACCGGATCTGTATCCGGCAAAGGACCATCACATCGATAACACTCCCCAATGCCTTCGGGGAGCAAATTTATCTCTAAAACAACAACAACAACAACAATGTGAAGTAAACGTCAAGTGTGTATGTCTTCGAATGATTGTGGCTGCCTGTCTACCTTTTAAGTTAGGGCTCCTTCCTTCATTGCACTTACATAAAACGAAACCACTCCTAGCTGTTAGTCTGACTGAATTAGCAAATTTTCTATCTTAATGATTTTCAAAAGTAGGTAAAAAGTAGCTATGTTTATAAAGTTTATCTACATAGTCAAGTATTGGTTAGTTTAAATTTTAAGTGTATTTGGCGCTTAATTATTTGCAGTCACGAAATGTTTACGCCAAAGATTTATCTTCTTTGGTATGCATGAAAAAAGTTCTTGTATGTGGATCGGTAGTAGATTTGTAGATGGATATAATTCCCAGAACTAATTTATAAACATAAATAAATTTTTTGAAATTTCCTAAATAGCATTTTCATAAATTTTAAGTATAAAAAAATGTTTACATATAGAAAAATAAGTACATTGGCCCATGAGGGGATCGAACCCGCGACCTTCGCGTTATTAGCACGACGCTCTAACCAACTGAGCTAATGGGCCATATTTATAATGGTGGCAAAGTTGGTATTTCAGTTTAGCAAAGAGAAAAGGCAAAATGTTCTCTATTATTATTCAATTTCAACAGAGACATAAAGAGAACGAATTGTGAGAGAGAGCGCATAAGCAATGATGCCATCGCATTAGGAAAAAATCACGCAAACTTAAATATATTTTTCCTTTACTCCAACGAAAGTTTTCTCTCGTGTGCCCGTACTAGTGTTGTTTGGATACCAATTTCTACTCGATACCCATACTCATTTGCCGTCTTTCAGTGAGTTTTACAGCTCCGGCTCACGCTCAATTCTCACGGCAATGCTCTGGATCATTGAGAGACTTGAGAAGCAGATGTCGTAAAATTTTCGCATACGTGAAATGTGATAGGCAGATGTCGCCGCTGTTGTTCATTTAACTCATACGGCGAAAGGCTAAGCAGCGACATCTATTTTTGAAAAAGTAGGTATATTAAAGGCCGCGTTGCCAACCTAAAAAGAAGTAATTAACAAATTATCTGGCTCACAAATTGAACCAGACTTCTATCTGGATTTATCTGGCTCAAATCGTTGTTGTTGCATTTACATGCAAACATATTTATCTGGCTCAGGATTTTGCCACCGGATGATAGCTATTTAAAAGGATCGCGGAAAGTTATCGATACTCAAAATTGAGCTCAAAGGCCGTTTGCATTGATCAATTTTCCTATTCAATATTTAACAAGAAAGGAAGGTTAAGTTCGGGTGTAACCGAACATTACATACTCAGTTGAGAGCTATGGTGACAAAATAAGGGAAAATAACCATGTAGGAAAATGAACCGAGGGTAACCCTGGAATGTGTTTGTATGACATGTGTATGAAATGAAAGGCATTAAAGAGTATTTTATGAGGGAGTGGGCCATAGTTCTATAGGTGGACGCCATTTAGGGATATCGCCATAAAGGTGGATAAGGGTTGACTCTAGAATTTGTTTGTACGATATGGGTATCAAATGAAAGGTGTTAATGATTATTTTAAAAGGGAGTGGGCCTTAGATCTATAGGTGGACGCCTTTTCGAAATATCGGCATAAAGTTGGACCAGGGGTGACTCTAGAATTTGTTTGTACGATATGGGTATCAAATGAAAGGTGTTAATGAGTATTTTACAAGGGAGGGGGACTTAGATCTATAGGTGGACGCCTTTTCGAGATATCGCCATAAAGGTGGACCAGGGGTGACTCTAGGTATTAAGGAGTATTTTAAAAGGGAGTGGGCCTTAGTTCACTAGGTGGATGCCTTTTCGAGGAATCGCCAAAAAGGTGGACCAGAGGTGACTGTAGAATGTCTTTGTACCAAGTGGGTATCAAACTAAAGGTATTAATGACGGTTCTGAAAGGGAGTGGCCCTTAGTTGTATATGTGAAGACGTCAATAAAGCAATTCAATCAACATGTTTCATCCCTTCTTTCGTATTTGGTATAGAATTATGACATTTTTTTCATTTTTGGAAATTTTCGATATCGAAAAAGTGGTCATAGTTGGATTTCGCCCATTTTTAACACCAAGATAAATTGAGTTCAGATAAGTACGTGAACTTAGTTTAGTAAAGATATATCGATTTTTGCTCAAGTTATCGTGTTAACGGCCGAGCGGAAGGTCAGACGGTCGACTCTGTATAAAAACTGGGCGTGGCTTCAACCGATTTCGCCCATTTTCACAGAAAACTGTTATCGTCATAGAAGCTTTGCTCTTACCAAATTGCATAAGGATTGGTAAATTTTTGTTCGAATTATGGTATTAAAAGTATTCTAGACAAATTAAAAGAAAAAGGGCGGAGCCACGCCCATTTTGAAATTTTCTTTTATTTTTGTATTTTGTTGCACTATATCATTACTGGAGTTGAATGTTGACATAATTTACTTATATACTGTAAAGATATTGACCTTTTTCATAAAATTTGACTTGTGCTAATTTTTATTAGGCACACATATAGTAATAGGAGTAATGTTCCTGCCAAATTTCATCATGATATCTTCAACGGCTGGTAAATTACAGCTTGCAAAACTTTGAAATTACCTTCTTTTAAAAGTGGGCGGTGCCTTGCCCATTGTCCAAAATTTTACTAATTTTCTATTTTGCGTCATAAGTTCAACCCACATACCAAGTTTCATCGCTTTATCCGACTTTGGTAATGAATTATCGCGCTTTTTCGATTTTTCGAAATTTTCGATACCGAAAAAGTGAGCGTGGTTATAGTCCGATATCGTTCATTTTGTATAGCGATCTGAGATGAGGGCCCAGGAACCTACATACCAATTTTCATCAAGATATCTCAAAATTTACTCAAGTTATCGTGTTAACGGACAGACGGACGGACGGACGGACGGACATGGCTCAATCAAATTTTTTTTCGATACTGATGATTTTGATATATGGAAGTCTATATCTATCGCGATTCCTTTATACCTGTACAACCAACCGTTATCCAATCAATTGTGCTGATTCAATGAACTCCGTGTTGGAGAAGCACACAAATGAAAACGGAGTAGAAGAGTGGAGAAGGGTACGGAGCAGAGGAAGTAAAAGAGCTCTCTCGCAGTACCGTGCAGCACTAAGAAATGTACAACGCTTGGGAGCAGTGGTCGACCCAACAGAAGTGGAGATCGAGCGCTTGAAATGGGTCCATGAGGCGGTAGAAGTACTTAAAGTAAAAGTCTTAAAATTTAAGTTTACCTGAAAAATCTTAAATTCCCCAAATAAAGATTCAATTTTCTATTTGAGTTGGTGAATTTATTAAATTATTACATATTTTATTTTTTGTTTTGGATACGCTTTGACTCAGTGATTTATTAATTGTGCAATTTGATTTAAATTTCATGAATTTTTTTTTAATGAAATTTATCACATTTTTTAGGTTAAGTCACCAATAACAGATGCCAATAGATATGGTTCAGCAAAAATATGGTTATGACTAAAGGGCCAATTAAACTTCCTTAACCCTAACGTCATAGTCATAACCATATTTTTACTTATCCATATCAAATTGGCATCAGTTATTGGTGCCTTAACCTAAAAATCGTGAAAATTTCATAAAAGTGAAGAAAACGCAAACAATTAAAACATATATCACAAAAAATAAGGCTCTTAATCAAAACGTATCCAAAACAATAAATAAAATCTAAAAAAAGTTAATAAATTCTCCAACTCAAATATTTTTAGGTTACGGATATGGCAAAAAACCAAACACCAATTGGTTGGCTATGATATTTTTATGGATTTAGCGTTATTGTATGGCACCATTAATCGATTACAGTGATTTCCATAAGGTTGGTTCGATCAGCTGTTTTATCCGGTTATGGATAAGTCACCATTAATTGGCCTTTAAGCCCTTATGACTATTACAACTTTGCCAGGGTCCTGAAAGAAAATATGCACCGCTATCTGTTTCTTGACGGATACTGGTCGCCTCCCTACGGTATGCTTTCGAACAATGAGTCTCCTTGCAACTAATATCTTATACAAATACCCTCTAAAAGTAACATGCACAATCTCTTTATGTATTACATCTTTGATTGTAAACGAGCAGTGATAAAAACCTTCAGATCACCCTAAACTATATTAATTTCATTTGAGGATGGTATCTATTTCAAATATATTCATTATATCATCTTCCCTTTCCTTTTAGCTTTCTTTCTCTCTAGCTATCTCCGTTATTTCACTTTATACCTATCTCCTATTAACTGTACATCTCCCTTTCTGAATCTAGATCGCCTCCTCCCTCCTATATTTGAACAAAGTTCCTTCATCCCTCCCGGTATAGTAGACTAGGGCACTCGAAATATGTTTTAGAAAAAGTTCGTTGGATCCCATTTATTCCCTTCAATCTAGAAGATATAGGCATACATACATATGTATGTACATAATTACATAGTTTCACAAATATGTAGTAGATCGCATCTCAACTTGAATAAAACAGAACAGCTATGTATGTGTGCATGTATTGGAATGAATCAGCAAACAAAATATAAATTTAGGTTGATTTGATGATTCAAATATCCACACGATAAAAGAGAGATAACAAATGCGCTTATCAAACCCTATATAACGCAAGACTTTGAGTAGATCCAAGCCAGTACTGTTGCCTTCACTTAGAAAGCAAATGCCATATGTAACAAAACACAGTCGACGAACCGTCCTAAGTGTGGCTCTCTGTTATGCTAATTTAACTTAACACATATTATTGTCCAAATTTGGAGGCCTATTTTTATGACCTGAACCCAAAGCCCAGAACTGCCATATATCCTTCCTAGTAAGTATTGCATATGCTCAAAATTATATAGAATCGCCCGGGGTTTAGGTTTGGAGGCTCGGCAGCTAGTTCACTAACACAGTCAATCACAGCACGCTAATGCAAGACTTGGAAAGGTCGACCCTTCCTCCCAGTCTCAAAAGGTGGACTGCAAATTATCTGTGTGTGTCGGCAAGCATCGGTCCAGTTCAAACTCCAGAAGAATTAAAAAGGAGGTGCCGCAGGGTGGTGTCTTATGCCCACTTTTGTTAAATTTTTACATATCGAAGCTCCCTGCCCCAATAGAAGAAGTAACCATTGTGTCGTACGCCGACGACTGCACGATAATGGCAAAAGGCTCTCACCCTTTCATTAATGAACTTTGCTGTAAAATCAACGAATATCTCCCTAGTAGTTCACACTGACAACGTGGGCGTGGCAAATGTCAATATTCATTATTGAACATCCAGGTCGATGGCATTGCGCTTTTGATTGTCTTACACTCAAAAATACTGAGAGTGACGTTCGATCAGGCCCTGAATTTTGGCGAGCATGCAGCCGGATATAGATCCGGTACGTTCGGTTACCAGCAGCATCAAGGTATCAGTCTTACCATCTCGGGAAGGATTTAATATAAACAAATTAAACCTTCTAGGCCATACCGCCAACCCAAAGAGACCCTGATAACCACCTATAAAGCAATTGGCTGGCCGCTTGTAAGTATGCTACGCCATGCCCGTCTAAACACCACACTCAGAACTGCCACGGGATATCATCTTCTGTCAACATAACATCATCTGCGCAGTGAGTCGGGAATACTCCCCATAAAGGACAAAAATGAAATGCGAACAAAGAGTTTCTGCTGAATACGCAGAATCCTGGGCATCCCAACATACATCTGACTGAAGAGGCTTGGCCTCCCAGGAACTTAGGAAGTCATCTCTGCAAGCGCTATGAAGAAATTTCACAAAAAGCCGGCAAGTTATTATGCCAATAAATCCCCGTTGTACCCCGATCCTAATAACGAATATCCTAAGCTCGCAGTTGAGGAAAGCAATATCCGGCAGACTCTCGTCATCCTGGCACCATTTAAATCTAGATACTGGGAAAGGTAAAACTGCCACTTATCCATAATACTACGTACTCAATGAGACTGTGTGAGGTCCTCACGAACCGGCCCGTTCGATCTAACCTCCACTTATTCAGAATCAATCCCGACATACCCAATCTATGTCATAGCATGCAACGCTTCCCTACATAACACAAACCCACTTTTTCATTGCAATGTGGAACCAACGGCTCCAACAGCCGTATCTCTTGTTCCAACCCTGTTGAAACTGCAAGTTTCCCCATACTATCTTTAGAGGATATTGAAGGCGAAGCACAACTACCAAAACAAAAACAACTGAGGAGACACATTTCACGTTTATCTAAAAAATCGCGAATCCTAGTAACTCTAAAATAAAACGTTTGCTTCCTTGACCATTCTCAATACTAATTGAATGTCTTTAATTATGTTCATTATGAGCTAAATCGAATTAAAACAAAATTTCTAAGGTGTGTTGAAGCACTGGAAGCTTAACTAATGATTTCAGTGTCACGTTTATGTACTATGTATAAGGAAAACGCCAAAAAAGAAATATTTAATGTGCGTTAATGCGACGAATGTTTTGCACGAAAACAATCACAATTGAAGGAAAGTACATATGGAGCTGAAGCTACTTACATGAATATAGCCCTGAAAGTACGCCAGCAGTTCTCATTAAAAATAAATTTAGATTACAAAAAGACACACCTAGAGCATACTCTTCGAATAAATTTCTTAGCTAGTAAACAAAACAGACGGTTTGTTAATTCGAATTAGCTCACTTGATTTAAAATTATCTTTTGAACCAGCGATAGTATGGATGAAATTCATTAACATATTACTTACTTTGCCATCGCTATTTTAAAGTAGCAGCTTAAATGTTGACAGTCGGTTTTCGCTCAGAAGCTTTCGAACATTGTGAATTCATACAAGTGGCGAATGTTTGAAAAAAACGTTCACAATAGTAAACAGCCTCTACCACCTATTCAATCGCTGTTCGATTACTTAAATTATTTGCCAAAAGTGTTTTTCAAACTGGCATATTGCATTATTTACATAATTTAAATTCTTGCTTAACTGGCTGATATATCTTATTTAGTAGCTAGATTTTACAAATTAAAGTCAATATTTAGTCTGACATTCTGTATACACAATTAAAAGAAAAGCTGATTTGAAACACAAATGGGCGATTCATGGTACTTCAATTTAATAACGGCGGGAAAAAAACAAAACTTTCTTCCATTCTCTGGCCATTCGCGACAGCCATTCTCCCTGTCAGCTATTATTTGACAGGTAGGTATGGCTATGGAGGAATAGAAAGATTTTTCGCTTGTATGAATTCACAATGTTTTCGACGAAGGCTTTTCCATATTCATAATTTTCCAAGTCCATACTGTCTGCTGTGAAGAGTACATTTGGATCAAATGAAGCACTGACAGCTGAATTCACTGCAGGGAGAATGTGAAGTAGCCCCAGCGGGTTAGGGGGTCAGAATATACCCGCGGTAGATATGCCTGTCGTAAGAGGCGACTAAAATACCAGATTCAAGGGGCTGTGTAGCGCAACCCATCAGGTTGCCAGCGCAATATATAGCTTCTCCAAACCCAATTGTCAACCTCACCTATCCGCGGCGAATCCTGTTTCACTAACAGACGAGGCTCTGGCGACCCCAAGCTCCTCATGGAACTTGGGGGTGGGGAGGGATGGATGGCCTGAAGGTTTAACGTGGCCATACCGGATCTGTATCCGGCAAAGGACCATCACATCGATAACACTCCCCAATGCCTTCGGGGAGCAAATTTATCTCTAAAACAACAACAACAACAACAATGTGAAGTAAACGTCAAGTGTGTATGTCTTCGAATGATTGTGGCTGCCTGTCTACCTTTTAAGTTAGGGCTCCTTCCTTCATTGCACTTACATAAAACGAAACCACTCCTAGCTGTTAGTCTGACTGAATTAGCAAATTTTCTATCTTAATGATTTTCAAAAGTAGGTAAAAAGTAGCTATGTTTATAAAGTTTATCTACATAGTCAAGTATTGGTTAGTTTAAATTTTAAGTGTATTTGGCGCTTAATTATTTGCAGTCACGAAATGTTTACGCCAAAGATTTATCTTCTTTGGTATGCATGAAAAAAGTTCTTGTATGTGGATCGGTAGTAGATTTGTAGATGGATATAATTCCCAGAACTAATTTATAAACATAAATAAATTTTTTGAAATTTCCTAAATAGCATTTTCATAAATTTTAAGTATAAAAAAATGTTTACATATAGAAAAATAAGTACATTGGCCCATGAGGGGATCGAACCCGCGACCTTCGCGTTATTAGCACGACGCTCTAACCAACTGAGCTAATGGGCCATATTTATAATGGTGGCAAAGTTGGTATTTCAGTTTAGCAAAGAGAAAAGGCAAAATGTTCTCTATTATTATTCAATTTCAACAGAGACATAAAGAGAACGAATTGTGAGAGAGAGCGCATAAGCAATGATGCCATCGCATTAGGAAAAAATCACGCAAACTTAAATATATTTTTCCTTTACTCCAACGAAAGTTTTCTCTCGTGTGCCCGTACTAGTGTTGTTTGGATACCAATTTCTACTCGATACCCATACTCATTTGCCGTCTTTCAGTGAGTTTTACAGCTCCGGCTCACGCTCAATTCTCACGGCAATGCTCTGGATCATTGAGAGACTTGAGAAGCAGATGTCGTAAAATTTTCGCATACGTGAAATGTGATAGGCAGATGTCGCCGCTGTTGTTCATTTAACTCATACGGCGAAAGGCTAAGCAGCGACATCTATTTTTGAAAAAGTAGGTATATTAAAGGCCGCGTTGCCAACCTAAAAAGAAGTAATTAACAAATTATCTGGCTCACAAATTGAACCAGACTTCTATCTGGATTTATCTGGCTCAAATCGTTGTTGTTGCATTTACATGCAAACATATTTATCTGGCTCAGGATTTTGCCACCGGATGATAGCTATTTAAAAGGATCGCGGAAAGTTATCGATACTCAAAATTGAGCTCAAAGGCCGTTTGCATTGATCAATTTTCCTATTCAATATTTAACAAGAAAGGAAGGTTAAGTTCGGGTGTAACCGAACATTACATACTCAGTTGAGAGCTATGGTGACAAAATAAGGGAAAATAACCATGTAGGAAAATGAACCGAGGGTAACCCTGGAATGTGTTTGTATGACATGTGTATGAAATGAAAGGCATTAAAGAGTATTTTATGAGGGAGTGGGCCATAGTTCTATAGGTGGACGCCATTTAGGGATATCGCCATAAAGGTGGATAAGGGTTGACTCTAGAATTTGTTTGTACGATATGGGTATCAAATGAAAGGTGTTAATGATTATTTTAAAAGGGAGTGGGCCTTAGATCTATAGGTGGACGCCTTTTCGAAATATCGGCATAAAGTTGGACCAGGGGTGACTCTAGAATTTGTTTGTACGATATGGGTATCAAATGAAAGGTGTTAATGAGTATTTTACAAGGGAGGGGGACTTAGATCTATAGGTGGACGCCTTTTCGAGATATCGCCATAAAGGTGGACCAGGGGTGACTCTAGGTATTAAGGAGTATTTTAAAAGGGAGTGGGCCTTAGTTCACTAGGTGGATGCCTTTTCGAGGAATCGCCAAAAAGGTGGACCAGAGGTGACTGTAGAATGTCTTTGTACCAAGTGGGTATCAAACTAAAGGTATTAATGACGGTTCTGAAAGGGAGTGGCCCTTAGTTGTATATGTGAAGACGTCAATAAAGCAATTCAATCAACATGTTTCATCCCTTCTTTCGTATTTGGTATAGAATTATGACATTTTTTTCATTTTTGGAAATTTTCGATATCGAAAAAGTGGTCATAGTTGGATTTCGCCCATTTTTAACACCAAGATAAATTGAGTTCAGATAAGTACGTGAACTTAGTTTAGTAAAGATATATCGATTTTTGCTCAAGTTATCGTGTTAACGGCCGAGCGGAAGGTCAGACGGTCGACTCTGTATAAAAACTGGGCGTGGCTTCAACCGATTTCGCCCATTTTCACAGAAAACTGTTATCGTCATAGAAGCTTTGCTCTTACCAAATTGCATAAGGATTGGTAAATTTTTGTTCGAATTATGGTATTAAAAGTATTCTAGACAAATTAAAAGAAAAAGGGCGGAGCCACGCCCATTTTGAAATTTTCTTTTATTTTTGTATTTTGTTGCACTATATCATTACTGGAGTTGAATGTTGACATAATTTACTTATATACTGTAAAGATATTGACCTTTTTCATAAAATTTGACTTGTGCTAATTTTTATTAGGCACACATATAGTAATAGGAGTAATGTTCCTGCCAAATTTCATCATGATATCTTCAACGGCTGGTAAATTACAGCTTGCAAAACTTTGAAATTACCTTCTTTTAAAAGTGGGCGGTGCCTTGCCCATTGTCCAAAATTTTACTAATTTTCTATTTTGCGTCATAAGTTCAACCCACATACCAAGTTTCATCGCTTTATCCGACTTTGGTAATGAATTATCGCGCTTTTTCGATTTTTCGAAATTTTCGATACCGAAAAAGTGAGCGTGGTTATAGTCCGATATCGTTCATTTTGTATAGCGATCTGAGATGAGGGCCCAGGAACCTACATACCAATTTTCATCAAGATATCTCAAAATTTACTCAAGTTATCGTGTTAACGGACAGACGGACGGACGGACGGACGGACATGGCTCAATCAAATTTTTTTTCGATACTGATGATTTTGATATATGGAAGTCTATATCTATCGCGATTCCTTTATACCTGTACAACCAACCGTTATCCAATCAATTGTGCTGATTCAATGAACTCCGTGTTGGAGAAGCACACAAATGAAAACGGAGTAGAAGAGTGGAGAAGGGTACGGAGCAGAGGAAGTAAAAGAGCTCTCTCGCAGTACCGTGCAGCACTAAGAAATGTACAACGCTTGGGAGCAGTGGTCGACCCAACAGAAGTGGAGATCGAGCGCTTGAAATGGGTCCATGAGGCGGTAGAAGTAGGTCGAAGGCAGCTCAAAAGGTTTGCTTCGAGAAACCCTCGGTTCTGCAACCGGTACGAGGAGGAAGAAGCGTCGAATGGCAGAATGAAGAGGCAACGTTCTGCGGAAGGCGACAAGCCTGCTTTCAAGAGGCAGAAAGGACCCAGTCCTAGAGCCGTGAGGCAGGGCAGTCGCATAGACAAGACAAGTAGGCCCAAAGCTGTAAGACAGATGGGCCCTAATAGCGAGGTAGCAACTACCTCGAAAGCTGCGAGTCAGAGGAAACTTCCAACTGCGGAAGTAGGAGATAAGCCAAAGGGAGATAACGCTAAGACTCCGACGACGGAAGTAGGAGATAAGCCAAAGGGAGATAACGCTAAGACTCCGGCTTTCTCGGAGGTGCTAAAGGGAGTTAACGCTAAGAGTCCGGCTTTCTCGGAGGTGCCAAAGGGAGATAACACTAAGACTCCGGCTTTTCCCGAGAAGATGAGTGATGTGGCAAAGCAGTCACTGACTGTGGCGCTGGTTGATCGTAGCAGTCCTTTCGGAAAAATTACTACTGAAAGGTGGAGATCTTTGGAAAGGGACCTTATTAGCTGAATGCTTAAGATGATGCGGGAACAACCAAGTAAGCCCCTTCCAACCTTTGATTCGGGGGGATGGTATAATGGTGTGAAGATGATAGCGTGCGACAATATCGCGAGCTTGCGGTGGCTGGAGGAAGTGGTTCCAAACCTCCAAAGGCAAGGCACGAACGCGCAGTTTGAGGTGGTGGATAAAGCGCAAATCTCCACGGTACCAAAAGTTAAGGTGTGGATACCATGCGTGATGAAGTCGGAGGATACACTGCGACTTCTGCAGAATCAGAATCCGAACATACCGACACAGAATTGGAATCTCGGCCTACCGAGTAAGGTCAGTTCTACACCTTCCAAATAAACAAGCAGGCGGAGGATATTTTGTACACGCAGCTTGGCAAAATGTCCTTTGGCACTGGCAAAATTTACACGCGACTCAGGAAAAGAAGTCCCGAGTATAAAAATGTTAACACGCTAGAGGTGGGCGAAGTCGAAAAGGACCTCAAAAGCCTAAGGGAAAAAAGACAGGTGGATGTCCCCGACGTCACCACGAAGGTGTTAGAAGGGGACCATCCGCCAAATGGTGCTGTGAATCGCACGGAGGAACACCTGGCACAACAGTTACAAGAGGCTGAAGGGGGCCTCGATTTCTCTGAACCAAAAGGGCAAGGGGAGGACGACGACGTCACGACGAAGGTGCTGGAGGGGGACAAACAGCCCAATGGTGCTGCGAGTCCTACAGATAAACCTCCAACACAGTAAAGTGGCGTCGAGCGAACTCCTCCTAACCCTTGAGGAGGGTTCGTTTGACGTGGCGCTGATCCAGGAGCCGTGGATCTCATCGGGAGGAAAGGTTTCTGGTCTTAGCGCGCGCGGGTATGGCGTTTACTGCGCGCAAACGGAAGGACGGGTGCGAGCTGTAGTAATGGTAAGGAAACAGCTGCATTCATATATGCTGCCTAACTACACCACTGAGGACCTCATAGCGGTGGCCGTTGATCAAAAGAATAAGCAGGCATGTAACCTGGCGTCCTGCTAAATGGCCTATGCTGCGGAGGTTACACCGATGAAGTGCAAAAGGCTAGTACGGGAGGAAGGCCGCAAAGGGCGGTTGTTCATAGGCGCAGATGCAAATGCGCACCACAATGCGTTGGGAGGAGCAGATACGAACGAGAGAGGCGAACCCCTATTTTGTTACATCCTGCAAAGAATTTGCATATAGCGAACAGGGGAAATGTCCCTATGTTCTGGATATTACATTGAGCTCCGAGCGTACATCAGCTTCAGCATCCTCCTAAAGAGGGTAGAGAAGGGAGGAACCTTTAGAAACCCTAGGTCAACGAACTGGACTAAATTCCGGAAACATTTAGAATCAAAACTGGGACAATCCAAAAGGGTTGCCAATGTGGAGGAACTGGAGGAGCTGAATGAATTCCTAACAAGGACGCTTACGACTGCGTATAACAAAGCTTGCCCTCTAAGAAGATTCAGAGGAAAAGCAAAGCCGCCATGGTGGAGCAATGAGCTGAGTCTTCTAAGAAGACAGGTAAAAGAAATGTTTTAGCTCGCGAAGACCGCGGAAAGCGAAGCGTGTCGGGACGAGTACAAGGATCTACTGAGGATGTACAAGCGTGAAATTTCCAGGGCGAAGAGAATCTCGTGGAATCTCGACGGTTTAGAAGAGCCAGCAGACATAACTCACACTTCGATCACGGATCGGGTAGTGCCGGGCTTGGTGACGGATACCAAGATCGAATGGGCAGTGAAAACGTTTTCTAAGTTTAAATCGCCAAGCCCGGACGGTATATTCCCGGCCATGCTACAAGTTTCAAGTATGGCGGTCGTGGAATGGCTTAAAATAATATTCGATGGGTGCATAAGGCTGAATCATGTACCGCACTCTTGGAGAACTGCTCGCGTAGATTTCCTACCAACGGCGAGGAAGATTTGTCACGTGTATCCCAAAGACTATAGACCATTAGCTTAACATCATTTCTGCTCAAAACCTTTGAGAGGCTGATAGATGTGTACATAAAGTCCAACGTGGATGAAAAGCTGCTCTCCACAACACAGCATGCGTACACCAAAGGCAAGACGGTAGACACCGCATTGCATAGGGTGGTAATAAGCATAGAGAAATCCCTGGAATATAAGGAGTATGCTCTAGGAGTCTTCTTGGACATTGCAGGGGCTTTCAATAATGTTTCTAAATGGGCGATTATGGATGGTCTTAATTACATTAAAGTACATCCCGCCTTAATCAGATGGATCGGCTGCATGTTAAATTGCAGGAAGATTACATCACAATGGGGATTGTACGAGGCCACGAAATCAGTGGACAGGGGAACGCCGCAGGGAGGGGTGCTATCACCTTTGCTGTGGACGCTGGTCATCAACCAACTGCTCAGGCGATTCGATGAGGGACCCGTAAAACTTACGGCTTACGCAGATGACGTTGCAATTGTCATAAGTGGAAAGTGCCTTTCAACGATTAGTTCTTTGATGGATCGGACGCTTCGGGATATTCATACCTGGGCATCTAATATTGGGTTGAAAGTCAATGCGGAGAAGATGATTATGGTCCTGTTTACAAAGAGGTACAAGATCCCAAATTGGACCAGGCCTAAGTTAGGAGGGGTGACCTTACAGGAGAAACCTTGCACAAAATATCTAGGAATCATCGTAGACAGTAAGCTGTCATGGAAGCTCAACGTGGAGTGACCCTCTCCTCAGCGGCACTCTATGCATGTAAAAGAATGCTGGGGTGTACGTGGGGCTTATCGCCCTCTCTTTCTCATTGGGTTTTTACAGCGATTGTAAGCCCTATTCTATACTATGGAGTTCTTGTTTGGTGGAAAGCCACAAAACAACCATATACCTCAAAAAATTAGAGGGGGTATGCAGACTATCGATGCTTAGCATTACGGGAGCCCTGAAAACAACCCCGACGGCTGCACTGTATGCCATTCTGCACATTCCACCTGTAGACCTGGTAGCAAAGAACATAGCATTAACAACCGCAACCAGGCTCGGTGCCTCGGGGCAGCTTGAGCGCCGACCATATGGCCATAGTAGTATAGCGTCAGCAATCACAAGACGAAAAGACTACCTGTTTCCCTATCTGCGCTTCGAGGGAGGTCTTAAGGCCACAATAGAGGTGGACGGTTGGCGCAAGGGTGCGCAAATGGCGGACGAGGCGATACATGTGTACACAGATGGTTCCAAAGTAGTGGAAGGAGTAACCAAAGCAGTAGAAACCCTGAAATAGAACAGCTTAAGCTGCAACTGTGTTAACTTTTATATTGACAGTGAAGCAGCAATTAAGGTAATAATCTCGCATAGCACAGCATCTAAATGCATGTTAGAGTGTAAGCAGTCTCTGGAGAGAATCGGGACAGGGAGAAGCATACATCTATATTGGGCCCCAGGGCATATGGGAATTAGGTGGAAATGAAAAAGCGGACGAACTAGCTAAAACGGGCTAATCCCTTGAAGCTTGCTCCTAGACGTCCTAATTAGACCGGGCGAGATTAAGCGAAGGCGAGAGGTGCACATGATCGACCAAGCGAGAAAGGCGTGGGTTCAGGCGCGGGGCTGTAAAGTGTCGAAGATTATGTTTAAGTCTTACAACCTTAGACTAACAAAGTTTCTTCTATTATTAAAAAGAGAGGACTGTAGACTCATTACGGGTATTCTGACTGGACACTGCCTTCTGGCGTCACATGCCTTTAAATTAGGCTTGGTGAGTGATAGCAGATGTAGGAAGTGCGGGTTGGAGGGGGAAACGATCGAGCACGTTCTATGCTCGTGCCCTGCACTTGTCAGGCTAGGACTCCAACTATTAGAAGTGATACAGCTGTCAGATCTAGAAACAGCAAGTGGCTTAAGTCCTAGGAAGCTTCTAGTATTTGCCAAGAGGACGGAGTTATTTTTTAACATAGGTCCTGGTTTTTGATAGGGGTTTTCAGTTTGTTCGTTAAAACAAACTTCTGGTAACACTACGGACTCAATCAGTCTATGTGAGGTCCTCATGGACCGGCCAGTTCAACCTAACCTATCCTGGGCCGTAAGTCAGAGCCCGGTGACCATGCAATATTTTATCAAAAAAATTCCGCTAGGTGGCGCATGGATCGAGATATTGAGGAAACTAGTTTTAAATTGCGAATCTTGCAATCGATTTTTAACTAACTTCCTGGATATCTAGAGACTTGAAACCTGAAATATACTTTAAAACTCGGTGACAGTGCAATGTGCAAAAAAAATTGAGCTACGTAACGCACAAGTGGAACTATTTAGAAGATTAGACCATACCTTCATGACTAGCCTGCTGAGTGTTGCGGGCATTGTAGAATTCATCCTCGTTTAAGGCCCAACTCAATGCACGTCCTTGCATACTTTTAGGCGTACGCGACTTTCACCACAATTCTTTTAGACTTTCAGGCGTATGCGAATTTCACCACGATTTTCAGCTGTGCAAATTAAGTAGCTGACCAACGAGGTGGAATTCTCTTGTTATGATGCGATGTGGAATTCTGTTGTTTTCGCCAGTGTTGTCAGCGAAAATTCCACTAATTCTCTTAAATCTTGCTATTTTGAACAAATAAATAAAGATACGAATTTTCACTTAAGAATTACTTAAATTACTAATCAAAGTTACAATTGCCCTTTTGTAGGCAGTACTAAAAAATTTAAAATAAAAAGAAAAATTTTAAGGATTACCTTTATATAAATAGACCAAATGATAGAAGGCAATTTTTCCTTTAATACAGACATAGTCTTGTTGAATTTTGAGGATTTAAGAATTTTGGGATTTAAAACTATAAAGGTAGAGTGCGTGTTTAAATTTTAAATAATCAATTAGCTAATCCCAAGTACATGGTTTGCCTTAAATTGAAAGATTTGCGCTCCAACTTTATAGTTTTAAATCCCAAAATTCTTTTACAAGAGCTATTGTTAAAGTTTTTTAGTCAAAATTCAACAAGACAGTAACAGTCGTCTCCGGAAGCGCGTGAACCGTCTTACAAGCAGGTTGCATAAAGAAACTCGTTTAAGTCAGGAACTTTTTTATAAAAATAGGCTAATAGCTGCATATGGTGACCTTAAAAAAGAATGGAATGTGGTTTATGACATCCTTCATCGGAATTCGGTCACCAATGCTAATTCTATTGTTTTAGATATCAACGGGGTGGATGTTTCTCACCCAGTGGACGTTGCTAATCACTTTAATGACTTTTTTGCTACAATCGGAAAAACTTCCTTGCCCAATAATAGCCCTATTAGCTGCACATGTAACATCAACCATTTTGCTTCTGGAAATACTTCTCCAGGAAGTAGCTTCTTTTTTGACCCTATCTCTGGCACAGAGATCCTGAGGTTAGTAAACTCTTTGAAAAACAATAATTCATCTGGAAATGACAATATTTCGAATCGCATGTTAAAAAAGATTGCTCTCTATGTTGTTGACATTTTAAAGTATTTATTTAATTGTACCTAGTATAGTCTCAGGAGTATTCCCAGAGGATCTGAAATGTGCTGTTGTTTTACCACTATATAAGAAGGGAAATAGGAAAGATAAGAACAACTACAGACCTATTTCTCTTTTGACATCAATTTCGAAAGTTTTTGAGAAAGCTGTGAAGTGTAGGGTCATGGCTTATTTGGAAAAAATTTAATATTTCAGTCCTATGCAATTCGGTTTCCGGTCAGGAGCTTCTACTGAAGATGCTCTTCTTGACCTATGTTGCTTTATGTATAAGTCCATGGACGAAAGAAAGTATTGTGGTAGTCTTTTTGTTGATATAACAAAAGCTTTTGACATGGTTGACCATAATATTCTTCTAAGTAAACTGCATTCAGCTGGCATCCGTGAAAATGTTCTTGATTGGTTTAAATCATATTTAAATACAAGAATACAAAGGGTCAGAATAGACAATTCTTTAAGCACAGCTAGATCGATGGATTTGGGGGTCCCTCAAGGTTCAGTCCTTGGTCCAGTTTTATTTTTAATTTATATAAATTCTATATTTTCAATACCTTTCCTGGGTAAAGTCACTGCTTTTGCAGATGACTTGGCTATTGCATATGCGACAAACAATGCATTCAATCTTTTTGCAGATATAAATCATGATGTGCACCTGCTGAGGCAATGGTTCGCTTCTCATAAGCTGATTGCTAGCAATAAGACCAAGCTGATGTATTTCAGCCTCTCAGGCAAGGAAGTGCCAAGCAGTGATATTACTTTTCATTCTGCAAGTTGTATGCGGTATGAACTTTATACTCATACTTGTATTGATCAGGGGTCTCGAGTTGGCTATGCACCTGAATTTGACTGCGAAGGAAAATGCTTTGAGATCGAAGTGGTATCTAATTTTAAGTACCTGGGTGTTATAATAGATCAAAATTTGAGTTGGTCGTCCCATATCTCTACTATGAAACAATATCTGTTATCCACTCTGCGCTCATTTTATCATCTTAAAAAACTATGTTCACGCAGTGTGCTGAAAATGGTGTATTTTGGACTAGTACAATCTAAATTACAATATGGTATAAGTTGCTGGGGAAGTGCGTATAATAGTAAAACTCGTCCGCTCTTAATTCTGCAGAAGTGTCTCATAAGAAGAATATGTAACGCGAACCGCCTATCACACACTATGAACCTTTTTAAACGGTTAAATATTCTGCCTGTGAGGCACTTGTATTTCTATAAAGTTTTAAAAATATTTTTTATGAGGTGTGGGTATCTACGTAGTCCAATATACCCCCCACAAAGGCTAAGAAGCAGCTCACATTCAAATGCTGTAGTTCCTGCTTCTCGTACCACCCTGTTTCGCAACTTCTACACAATAGTGTCCTGCATGGTTTTCAATAAACTTCCCGAAGCTATACAAAGCATTAGGAGACTATCCGTTTTCTTGAAGGAGGTGAAATTATGGCTCCTTTGTTTGAATCATGATGATATAGAAGTTCTGTTGCGGCCTGTTACGTAAAGTATTTCCCTTGAAAAATTTTAAAATTTAACAAATTTTATAATTAATTAATATAATATAATATAATATAATTACTAGTATTTTCATTATATTTTTTGTCTTTCACTACCTCTGTATATTCTTTCGTAGTAAGCACACTTGTAAATTGGAATTTGTTTAATTCTTCAACTTCCGTAAATATTTTTTCTTCATTACATAGATTTTGTATTGTACCCCACAATGTACAACATAGATTTATAGTTATTTAAGGAAATGGTGTTATCTCTGTCCTGTTATTTGGACACTAAACACCATTAACTGTTATCTTTTGCTAATTTTATATATATAAGTATACTTCTGTTTTATGAATTGTATAAATTTAAGATTGCACAGGATAATAGTGAATAAAATGAATGAATGAAATGAATGAATGTATTAAAGGAAAAATTGCCTTCTACTTTGGTCCATTTATATAAACGTAGTCCTTAAAATGTTTTTATCATCTTTTTATTTCATCATCAAGGGCATTGAAATTTTAATTAGGCACTTCTAACCAAAAATTTACTCAAGGTTAAATGGGTTGATTGAACAATTAAATAAGAAATTGCCTTTCTATAAATACCCAATAAGCAAAATAAGCGTAATGTACGTTTTTAATAAGTTTTCTCAAAAAAACATTAAGCTTACAAAACGTGGGCGGGACCTCACATTCTCTTGTACAAACATCAAGAAAACTGCAGTAACAAGGTTGTTTTATTTGAGGCGACGTAAAATTATTTTCAAAATTCCTATAAAAGCCGTCTAAAACACATTAATTTTATAAAAATAAGAAAGATGCTTGAATCCATTACAAATTAAGGTCTCATTAACACTTTGAACAACATCTTGATTATGTCACACCGCTTAAGTTCGCGCAGTGTTGTTACACAAAATGTATTCCACTGCTCCCAACTCTGGTCATGTGACAGTATACGATGGAACATATAAGCAGTTTGTAAACAAATGAAACTAATTAATTGTACGCTTTGTTCTTTTCATGAAAATATAAAGCTAATATAATAAGAAATTTCTATAGAAGTCTCATTTTAAACAGCTGTATAAATAATTTGTTATTTTCATCATTAAGGGTATTGAAATTTTAATTAGGCACTTCTAACCCAAAATTTACTCAAGGTTAAATGGGTTGATTGAAAAATTAAATAAGAAATTGCCTTTCTATAAATACCCAATAAGCAAAATAAACGTAATATACGTTTATAATAAGTTTTTTCAAAAAAAAAAAACATTAAGCTCACAAAACGTGGTTGGGACCTCACATTCTCTTGTACAAACATTAAAAAAACTTATAGTAACAAGGTTGTTTTATTTGAAGCGACGTAAAATTATTTTCAAATTCCTATAGAAGCCGCCTAAAACATATTAATTTAAAAAAAAATAAGAAAGATGATGAATCCATTACAAATTAAGGTCTCATTAACACTTTGAACAAGATCTTGATTATGTCACACCGCTTAAGTGCGAGCAGTGTTGTTACTCAAAATTTATTCCACTACTCCCAACTCTGGTCATGTGACAGTATACGATGGAACATATAAGCAGTTTGGAAACAAATGAAACTAATTAATTGTACGCTTTGATCTTTTCATGAAAATATAAAGCTAATATAAAGAGGAATTTCTATAGAAGTCTCATTTTAAACAGCTGTATAAATAATTTGTTATTTTCATCATTAAGGGTATTGAAATTTTAATTAGGCACTTCTAACCAAAAATTTACTCAAGGTTAAACGGGTTGATTGAAAAATTAAATAAGAAATTGCCTTTCTATAAATACCCAACAAGCAAAATAAGCGTAATGTACGCTTTTAATAAGTTTTCTCAAAAAAACATTAAGCTCACAAAACGTGGTTGGGACCTCACATTCTCTTGTACAAACATTAAAAAAACTTACAGTAACAAGGTTGTTTTATTTGAAGCGACGTAAAATTATTTTCAAAATTCCTATAAAAGCCGTCAAAAACACATTAATTTTATAAAAATAAGAAAGATGCTTGAATCCATTACAAATTAAGGTCTCATTAACACTTTGAACAACATCTTGATTATGTCACACCGCTTAAGTTCGCGCAGTGTTGTTACTCAAAATTTATTCCACTGCTCCCAACTCTGGTCATGTGACAGTATACGATGGAACATATAAGCAGTTTGGAAACAAATGAAACTAATTAATTGTACGCTTTGTTCTTTTCATGAAAATATAAAGCTAATATAATAAGGAATTTCTATAGAAGTCTCATTTTAAACAGCTGTATAAAAATTTGTTATTTTCATCATTAAGGGTATTGAAATTTTAATTAGGCACTTCTAACCAAAAATTTACTCAAGGTTAAGTTGGTTGATTGAAAAATTAAATAAGAAATTGCCTTTCTATAAATACCCAATAAGCAAAATAAGCGTAATGTACGTTTTTAATAAGTTTTAAAAAAAAAATATATTAAGCTCACAAAACGTGGTTGGGACCTCACATTCTCTTGAACAAACATTAAAAAAAACTTACAGTAACAAAGTTGTTTTATTTGAAGCGACGTAAAATTATTTTCAAAATTCCTATAAAAGCCGTCTAAAACACATTAATTTTATAAACATAAAAAGATGCTTGAATCCATTACAAATTAAGGTCTCATTAACACTTTGAACAACATCTTGATTATGTCACACCGCTTAAGTTCGCGCAGTGTTGTTACTCAAAATTTATTCCACTGCTCCCAACTCTGGTCATGTGACAGTATACGATGGAACATATAAGCAGTTTGGAAACAAATGAAACTAATTAATTGTACGCTTTGTTCTTTTCATGAAAATATAAAGCTAATATAAAGAGGAATTTCTATAGAAGTCTCATTTTAAACAGCTGTATAAATAATTTGTTATTTTCATCATTAAGGGTATTGAAATTTTAATTAGGCACTTCTAACCAAAAATTTACTCAAGGTTAAGTTGGTTGATTGAAAAATTAAATAAGAAATTGCCTTTCTATAAATACCCAATAAGCAAAATAAGCGTAATGTACGTTTTTAATAAGTTTTAAAAAAAAATATATTAAGCTCACAAAACGTGGTTGGGACCTCACATTCTCTTGTACAAACATTAAAAAAAACTTACAGTAACAAAGTTGTTTTATTTGAAGCGACGTAAAATTATTTTCAAAATTCCTATAAAAGCCGTCTAAAACACATTAATTTTATAAACATAAAAAACGATGCTTGAATCCATTACAAATTAAGGTCTCATTAACACTTTGATCAACATCTTGATTATGTCACACCGCTTAAGTTCGCGCAGTGTTTTTACTCAAAACTTATTCCACTGCTCCCAACTCTGGTCATGTGACAGTATACGATGGAACATATAAGCAGTTTGGAAACAAATGAAACTAATTAATTGTACGCTTTGTTCTTTTCATGAAAATATAAAGCTAATATAATAAGGAATTTCTATAGAAGTCTCATTTTAAACAGCTGTATAAAAATTTGTTATTTTCATCATTAAGGGTATTGAAATTTTAATTAGGCACTTCTAACCAAAAATTTACTCAAGGTTAAATGGGTTGATTGAAAAATTAAATAAGAAATTGCCTTTCTATAAATACCCAATAAGCAAAATAAGCGTAATGTACGCTTTTAATAAGTTTTCTCAAAAAAACATTAAGCTTACAAAACGTGGGTGGGACCTCACATTCTCTTGTACAAACATTAAAAAAACTTACAGTACAGAACATATAAGCAGTTTGGAAACAAATGAAACTAATTAATTGTAGGCTTTGTTCTTTTCATGAAAATATAAAGCTAATATAATAAGGAATTTCTATAGAAGTCTCATTTTAAACAGCTGTATAAAAATTTGTTATTTTCATCATTAAGGGTATTGAAATTTTAATTAGGCACTTCTAACCAAAAATTTACTCAAGGTTAAATGGGTTGAGTGAAAAAAAGTAAAAATTGCCTTTTTATCAATAGCTTTAATTAAAATGAGGAAATGTTTTTATTGTTCAAATTCTTGGAATCCAGATGGAAACGTTTTTTCTTTTTTTTATTCACACGATCTAATTAGGTATAAATACTGTCCACAAAATTTATATTGGTGTACTTTATACTCAAAAAGCGTTGGTAATAGTCTAAAATGTGTATACGCAATTATTTAACGCTCTTCTTTGTCATAGTTGGCTGTATATTGACTTTCACGAATTCGGAATATCGCATGGTAGGTGGCATTGAGGAGAATATAGAGAGAACTCCATATGTGATATTAATACGTTATATCAACGTGAATCATTGCGTTGGCTCATTAGTCACTTGGCAGAAGGTGGTGACAGTTGCAGATTGTGTAATAAATTTACATAAGAACTTATTCAGCGTTGCAGCTGGTGTAACGGATTTACATGATAAATGGGAAAATGGACAAGTTCGCAAAGTGCAGAGTATAGCTTATCCACCTGGGTATGAAACAGAGACAAAACATTTGAATATTGCTGTGATGACATTGGATAAATTGATTAACAAGGATCCGACAGTAGAAACAATAGATTTACCCTATTTTGGAGCCACAATTATACGAGTTAGGCAATTCGGTTGGGAACATACAGAAAATGACGAGATTTCGAATCCAATACAATTTACTGAATGGACTGCATTGACACCTAATGATTGTGAACAGCGTTATAGAATCCCAAGAATTCCTTTAACTGAATCAATGAGATGTTATAGTCCTGCTACAGCTGGTGGGTGCCTTGTAGATCGAGGGACACCGGGCGTTGAAATGGGAGAACTTTGTGCGGTGGCATCACATTATCTTAATCGTGCGGACCCCAATTCACCGATTGTTTTTACAAGTGTATCTAGTGTTGAAGTTGAACGGTTTTTATATCAAGAGCTTTATTGGTAATTGCAGGGTGTTGTTATAAATCGACTACTGAGTGGAAAATCACCCCAACTCGGCTGAACGACCCATTTCAGAACTTTTTTCATACACTTTGCAGCTCACGTCAAAGCATATACATAGAAATTATTCTAAGATAGAGCTTTTTCAAAACGGCAGTTGAGATATGGTGATATTCCAATCAGAAGTCGAAATGGCGATATTTTTTGTGTTATCTTAAAATAAATGTTTATAATTGCGTTTAAAAAAAAAAAAATATTTGATTGTATGCAATGAAAGTGTGACACATGCAAATGCCTTAGGTTGTGAGATGAAACTTTATTCTTAGCTTTAAAGTTCCCTCTTTAATGAATAGAACGTGAGATAAAAATATTGCGGAATAAGAATTTTATGGCCCTGGCAAACACCGTTTGAAAGGGCTGATGCAATCAACCTTATGGAAATCAATATATTCTGTTATTGATGCCATAGCATAACGCCTTAGTGATAACCACACCGTAGCTAAGCAATTTTTTTTTTGGTTGAAGTACATAGCCTAGCCAGAAATTCACCAATAAATAATTAATTTCTTTCAAAATTCATAAATCGCTTGCAATAGGGGCAAATATTAAAAGTTGTTTGGAGTATTTGCTGCTTAAAATTTGTTTACGAAGAAAAAAACTTTGAAAAACTAAAGCAGTATCGTTCCATATGATCGCTGTAGCAGGTTTTATGTACCCGAGCGGCTCGAGATTTTTACAGATTCAGGGCTGTCATTTCAGTGTAACCCCATTTAACAACAACCGAAAGTGATTTTGATTCAAACTATCAATGAAAACTTGCGAAACTATGGAAGTGGTAGCAAATTGTTAATCTAATAAGCAATCGTGTTGTGAAGAGTAGTTCACCATGTTATTTGTTCGATTTATCATTTTTGAGCTATTATTATTCAAAAAATGCTTTTCGATTCGATGCATAATAGGATAGGGATCCTGATTTAATTCAAAGAATCCATACAAATATCAGAAGTCTCATTATCATTTATGTTCACAATCACATTCGCCTTTGCTCTTCATATTGTTCCGGCTAAACTTTTTAATTTCCATTATATTTTCTACTATGTGAGGACACCAAAACCGAGGGTTTTGTGCCCTCACAACATATACATACATATACATTTTTAAACATACATTTCGTAATGAAATATTTGAATTTATTATTTATACATTTCTATGAAGTACCCGAAATGTACATACATATTTATGAATTGTACGCCAAAATATATATATTCTGTTGCAGATTGAATTAATAATTACTAAATTGAAGTACAAATTAGACTTGCGCACTTTTGCATGCAAGCAAAATATTTACATTTGCGCCCACATAAATTTTAAATATAGGGTCACCCAAATGTACACTGAACATTTGAAGAAGAAGTGGACACGCACAAAACATAACAAGTAAGGACGGGACTGTCTTCGGATGTGCCGAAGACTTTATACCTTTCCTGAATGGGACTGAACAATAATCTTATCCCATTCGTAATCTTCAAATAATCGGCTGTATAGGATCAGAAATATATATTGAACAGATGTACATACCTAAACGATTTTTAAGATAAATATAAAATAAAACAAGTAAGGAAGGCTAAGTTCGGGTGTAACCGAACATTACATACTCAGCTGAGAGCTTTGGAGACAAAATAAGGGAAAATCCCCATTTAGCAAAATGAACCTAGGGTAACCCTGGAATGTGTTTGTATGACATGTGTATCAAATGAAAGGTGTTAATGATTATTTAAAACGTAGTGGGGCTTAGATCTATAGGTGGACACCTTTTCGAGATATCGCAATAAGGGTGGACCAGGGGTGACTCTAGAATGTGTTTGTACGATATGGGTATCAAATTAAAAGTATTAATGAGGGTTTTAAAAGGGAGTAGCCCTTAGTTTTATATGTGAAGGCGTTTTCGAGATATCGACCAAAATGTGGACCAGGGTGACCCAGAACGTCTTCTGTCGGGTACCGCTAATTTATTTATATATGTCATATCACGAACAGTATTCCTGCCAAGATTCCAAGGCCTTTTGATTTCGCCCTCCAGAACTTTTTCATTTTTTTCTACTTAATATGGTAGGTGTCACACCCATTTTACAAAGTTTTTTCTAAAGTTATATTTTGCATCAATAAACCAATCCAATTACCATGTTTCATCTCTATTTTCATATTTTCGATATCGGCCATATTTTATACCAAGATAAAGTGACTTCAGATAAGTACGAGAACTAAGTTTAGTAAAGATATATCGTTTTTTGCTCAAGTTATCGTGTTAACGGCCGAGCGGAAGGACAGACGGTCGACTGTGTATACAAACTGGGTGTGGCTTCAACCGATTTCGTCCATTTTCATAGAAAACAGTTATCGTCCTAGAATCTAAGCCCCTACCAAATTTCACAAGGATTGATAAATTTTGGCTCGACTTATGGCCTTAAAAGTATTCTAGACGAATTAAATGACAAAGGGCGAAGCCACGCTCATTTTGAAATTTTGTTTTATTTTTGTATTTTGTTGCACCACATCATTACTGGAGTTGAATGTTGTCATAATTTACTTATATACTGTAAAGATTTTAAATTTTTTGTTAAAATTTGGCTTTAAAAAAATTTTTTTTTTAAAGTGGGCGTGTTCGTCATCCGATTTTGCTAATTTTTATTAAGCATACATATAGTAATAGGAGTAACGTGCCTGCTGAACTTCATCATGATATCTTCAACGAATGCGAAATTACAGCTTTCAAAACTTTTAAATTACCTTATTTTAAAAGTGGGCGGTGCCACGACCATTGTCCAAAAGTTTACTAATTTTCTATTTTGCGTCATAAGGTCAACGCACCTACCAAGTTTTATCGCTTTATCCGTCTTTGGTAATGAATTATCGCACTTTTTCGGTTTTTCGAAATTTTCGATACCGAAAAAGTAGGCGTGGTTGTAGTCCGATTTCGTTCATTTTAAATAGCGATCTGAGATGAGCGCCCAGCAACCTACATGCCAAATTTCATCAAGATACCTTAAAGCTTACTCAAGTTATCGTGTTTACAGGCGGACGGACGGACGGACATGGCTAAATGAATTTATTTTTTCACCCAGATCATTTTGATATATAGAAGTCTATATCTATCTCGATTAGTTTATGCCGTTACGGATTACGGTTATGCGAACAAAGTTAATATACTCTGTGAGCTCTGCTCAGCTGAGTATAAAAATAGGTAGGCACTTTGTGTGAGGATGCAAAGTTTCACGGTTTTTGTGGCGTGCATGTAAAAATTATGACTACGAATCGCGTATTTCAACAATATATAACGTAAACGTATGCATTTGGTGAAATTTGAAGCTTCTAGCTGTCAAAATGGGGCAGAAAGTGCGAAAAGTTTCTTATCTGAACAATCGGTTGTATGAGATATATACTATATATACAACCGATCTCTATGATTTTTTCAGACAACAATATATGCTATATACGTAAGGATTTGGTGAAATTTGAAGCTTCTAGCTGTTAAAATGGGGCAGAAATTGTGAAAAGTTTCTTATTTGAACAATCGGTTGTATGAGATATATACTATATATACCACCGATCTCTATGATTTTTTCAGACAACAATATATGCTATATACGTATGCATTTGGTGAAATTTGAAGCTTCTAGCTGTTAAAATGGGGCAGAAAGTAGGAAAAGTTTCTTATCTGAACAATCGGTTGTATGAGATATATACTATATATACCACCGATCTCTATGATTTTTTCAGACAACAATATATGCTATATACGTATGCATTTGGTGAAATTTGAAGCTTCTAACTGTTAAAATGGGGCAGAAATTGCGAAAAGTTTCTTATTTGAACAATAGGTTGTATGAGATATATACTATATATACCACCGATCTCTATGATTTTTTCAGACAACAATATATGCTATATACGTATGCATTTGGTGAAATTTGAAGCTTCTAGCTGTCAAAATTGGGCAGAAAGTGCGAAAAATTTCTTATCTGAACAATCGGTTGTATGAGATATATACTATATATCTCACCGATCTCTATGATTTTTTCAGACAAAAATATATGCTATATACGTAACCATTTGGTGAAATTTGAAGCTTCTAGCTGTTAAAAGGGGGCAGAAATTGCGAAAAGTTTCTTATTTGAACAATCGGTTGTATGAGATATATACTATATATACCACCGATCTCTATGATTTTTTCAGACAACAATATATGCTATATACGTATGCATTTGGTGAAATTTGAAGCTTCTAGCTGTTAAAATGGGGCAGAAAGGGGGAAAAATTTATTATCTGAACAATCGGTTGTATGAGATATATACTATATATACTACCGATCTCTATGATTTTTTCAGACAACAATATATGCTATATACGTATGCATTTTGCATTTGGTGAATTTTGAAGCTTCTAGCTGTTAAAATGGGGCAGAAAGTGCGAAAAGTTTCTTATCTGAACAATCGGTTGTATGAGATATATACTATATATACCACCGATCTCTATGATTTTTTCAGACAACAATATATGCTACATACGTAAGGATTTGGTGAAATTTGATGCTTCTAGCTGTTAAAATGAGGCAGAAAGTGCGAAAAGTTTCTTATCTGAACAATCGGTTGTATCAGATATATACTATATATCTCACCGATCTCTATGATTTTTTCAGACAACAATATATGCTATATACGTAAGCATTTGGTGAAATTTGAAGCTTCTAGCTGTTAAAATGGGGCAGAAAGTGGGAAAAGTTTGTTATCTGAACAATCGGTTGAATGAGATATATAGTATATATACCACCGATCTCTATCATTTTTTCAGACAACAATATATGCTATATATGTATGCATTTGGTGAAATTTGAAGCTTCTAGCTGTTAAAATGGGGCAGAAATTGCGAAAAGTTTCTTATTTGAACAATCGGTTGTATGAGATATATACTATATATACCACCGCTCTCTATGATTTTTTCAGACAACAATATATGCTATATACGTATGCATTTGGTGAAATTTGAAGCTTCTAGCTGTTAAAATGGGGCAGAAAGTGCGAAAAGTTTCTTATCTGAACAATCGGTTGTATGAGATATATACTATATATACCACCGATCTCTATGATTTTTTCAGACAACAATATATGCTATATACGTAAGGATTTGGTGAAATTTGAAGCTTATAGCTGTTAAAATGGGGCAGAAATTGTGAAAAGTTTCTTATTTGAACAATCGATTGTATGAGATATATACTATATATACCACCGATCTCTATGATTTTTTCAGACAACAATATATGCTATATACGTATGCATTTAGTAAAATTTGAAACTTCTAGCTGTTAAAATGGGGCAGAAATTGCGAAAAGTTTCTTATCTGAACAATCGGTTGTATGAGATATATACTATATATCTCACCGATCTCTATGATTTTTTCAGACAACAATATATGCTATATACGTAACCATTTAGTGAAATTTGAAGCTTCTAGCTGTTAAAATGGGGCAGAAATTGCGAAAAGTTTATTATTTGAACAATCGGTTGTATGAGATATATACTATATATACCACCGATCCCTATGATTTTTAAGACAACAATATATGCTATAGAAAGTGGGAAAAGTTTCTTATCTGAACAATCGGTTGTATGAGATATATACTATATATACCACCGATCTCTATGATTTTTTCAGACAACAATATATGCTATATACGTAAGGATTTGGTGAAATTTGAAGCTTCTAGCTGTTGAAATGGGGCAGAAATTGCGAAAAGTTTCTTATTTGAACAATCGGTTGTATGAGATATATACTATATATACCACCGATCTCTATGATTTTTTCAGACAACAATATATGCTATATACGTATGCATTTGGTGAAATTTGAAGCCTCTAGCTATTAAAATGGGGCAGAAAGTGGGAAAAGTTTCTTATCTGAACAATCGGTCGTATGAGATATATACTATATATACCACCGATCTCTATGATTTTTTCAGACAACAATATATGCTATATACGTAAGCATTCCTTGAAATTTGAAGCCTCTAGCTCTTAACCCATATTATCCCAAGCAGTGCATATTGCTAAACATTTTTTATCTCTTTGCATTAACCATCCCAGCAGATTCTTAAGGAACCAAAAATATGTCATTAGTTTTTTCAAATTTCTTACATGCTGTGTGCAAGGATCGCGTCTTAAAATGAGCGCTGGGAGCATATGGCTGCGGATTTTAACACGCAAATAAAGAACACAGTTAATTTATGATAATTCTTTTATTAACGCCCAAACAGCGAAAAACTCAGAAAACAATCCATCTCGTTAAAAAAATAATAATTTAGTTAAATTGATAAGTTAACTGAACATATAAACCAGTTGAATTGCATTTCCATCCAGTCTTGTAGAATCAGGAACTTTCGACTTGCCAGTCAAGGCTGCTGCTGCAAGTCGTCGTGGAATTGATGCTGATTTTCCAAGAAGCAAGTACCTCTGCGCTATATACCTCGTGAAAGATAAAAAGAGAGTATTTACCTTGTCCTGCTCTGAAAGCCGGCATAACTGAAATGCATTAGTAACGCACACGTTTATGGGAAACATCAAAATTTGCCAATACCATCTTTTCAGCCTTATTCCGATTCTGTATTTTCCGGCATTTTGATCAAGTCATCTACTCCACCCATAAACTTGTAGCATATTTGGTAGCAATGTGGCTGATGAACATCTACACGTTTATTATTAACCCATCTTATACCATGCGACTGGGCGAACCTCGCTTTCCGTTGGGGTGACTGGTCAGATATTGTTGTCGTTGTAACGTACTAAAGTTATGTTGGAATTTATATCGGTTGTTTGATGGCAGGATTCCAGTTTTTTTCATATTTTTTACATCTTTGATTGGAGCGTCTTCAACTCTGTTAGCTCTAAGAGTTCCAGCAGCATCGTGGCCAACTTTGCTGAATTCATCGATATGGTTCTCCAAAAATGAGATGCCCGAATCTTGTGCAGAGTGACCATATTTTATACCGAAAACGAATTGGCTTGCCGTGAATGTGCTGCTTGGTTCCATGTTTTCCAAAATAAGGTATTATCGATTCATCTATAGATAAATGTTTTTTCTCCGGGAAATACCTTAGTCGTCTTTCATTCATCATATCCCATAAAGCCCTTACTTTCCCAAATTTTTAATCAGGAGAAATATGGCCATCCCCACTTGCATGGAAACAACGCAGTAGTTCTTCGAACCCATTACGAGACGTGCACGAGGCCACACCTGGATGATGGGTATCTATACTTTTAGTTCCAATATAATCTGTATCAGGAAGCACTATTAAAACTAGATAGGAGTAAAATACCGATGAAACTCTTATCTGCTTCATTTGTAACTCTGAAGTTAATTTTTGATTTTGCAATTGCATTCCTTTCTGTACTAGAACGTAGAAGTTCGTAAACCTTGTCATCAAAAAACATCTCGAAAAACTGTAAGGAATTACTTTTGTCGCACACAAATTCAGGTGGAACTGATTCTTTTTCTTGCCTTTATATGATATTTCACACACTCTTCTATGCCCAGTGCACCTTAAATGGGGCCATCATAAGAAGAGGAAATATAATTTTCTTCAAATTGCCAAATATACGTGATAAGTTCATGAACAAAACAAAATAATAACTCCAATAATTATATCTTAAAGTCTAGGCAAATTTTTACTTGGGGTTTCCTGGGGGTCATGTCGGTCAAAATTCAATAAATTTCACAAACTTCTCACAAAAAAATACGCATGCGTGGCCTTCTTAAATTACAAACTGATTATGCGGAACTACGAATATTTGACTATACATTTTAAAATCTAAGCCTACTTGGTCAACCGCGGGGAGGGCATTGCGAAGTATAAACGCACCCTATATGGGGCGATAGGATAATATGGGTTAAAATGGGGCAGTAATTACGAAAAGTTTCTTATCTGAACAATTGGTTGTATCGGTGTATATAGTATATATCCCCCATACTATATATACGACCGATCTTATCCATTTTTTCAGACAACAATATGTGCAATATACGAGAGCATATGGTGAAGTGTGAAGCTTCAATCTGGTAAATTGAGGAAGATATGACAAAAATCCTCTTTTTCTGAAAAATCGGTTGAATGGAGGATATATGCTATAGTGGTCCGATCCGGCCGGTTCTGACAAATGTTTAATCGGACACCTAAATACACCCGCTCACCAAATTCAATATCAAGATGATATGAAGATATCTCAAAAATTGAGGGACTAGCTTGCATACAAACAGACAGACGGACAGACGGACATGGCTAAATGAACTCAGCTCTTCATCCTGATTATTTCGGTATACTTAATGGTGGGTCTATCTATTTTCCTTTAAGGACTTAAAATTTTGGGATTCGTGACGAAATTAATATACCATTTCATTTTCATGAAAGGAATAAAAATGCATCGGTCAACCAACCTTTTGTACACGCGCAATCCCATGCACGCAGCTACAAATACAACATAATAATTTGAGTGCACGGAGATCAGCAGCCAAAAATAAGCGCCGCTCAGTGCAGCGACTTTTCAAAAGAGAATGTTGGTAGACGAAAAATTAAAATAGTGGTAGAAGTTGGTAGATTTTTTTTTCCAAGAAAAAAATAGCTACAGTTTATATTTGTACAAAACAATTCATATTTTATTGTAAAACAAATAAAGCACATGTCACGGAAATAACACTTTAAAAAAAAATTTACCGAAACGTCTAATTACAACAACATTTTTCCAATGTATCAAGAATACTGCAACAAAATAACCGACTTTGGTTTTTACTTAAACCTTTTTTTTATTTTCGTTTAAAATTATTCACAAAAAACTGATGAAAATAGCGCAGAGAAATATTTTCGTGCTCATTTACCACATTTATTCATAAACAAATTTATTTCTTGTTTGAATTCGTACACAAACTTTTCAAAATAAAAACTGAATTAAATGTATTCTTCGTTTGAAATAGCAATGGCAAAATTATTATATACCTAATGATCGCAGTATTTGGTTTCAATGCGAATATGTATATTGAAATGTTGGTAGATTTTTGGGCTTTGGTGGTAGAAAATGAAAATGGGCTAAAAAGTTGGTAGATCAACCAATAAATTGGCAAAGTCCGTTCACTGCTCAATGTTCACTGCGTTCAGACATTTCTACCAGAATCATTTCAAATTTATACTGTGGATTGCTCCCCATTTGCACTGACAGCGCCTTTTGATACAATTTTGTAAAGAATTTTTGTCAGTAATGTATCCTTAATTGAATGTTGTTGTAAATAATAGCAAAAGTCTTTAAAATTGTAACCAAATAAACCTGTAAGTAATTCAAATCAGAATTTTGTTTAAGATACAACGTGCACTCATGTTTCATTTTTATACTCAGCGTGCTGTGCACACAGAGTATATTAACTTTGATTGGATAACGGTTGGTTGTACAGGTATAAAGGAATCGAGATAGATATGGACCTCCATATATCAAAATCATCAATATTGAAAAAAAAAATTTGATTGAGCCATGTCCGTCCGTCTGTCCGTTAACACGAAAACTTGAGTAAATTTTGAGGTATCTTGATGAAATTTGGTATGTAGATTCCTGAGCACTCATCTCAGATCGCTATTTAAAATGAACGAAATCGGAAAATTTCGAAAAACCGAAAAAGTGTGATAATTCATTACCAAAGACGGATAAAGCGATGAAACTTGGTAGGTGGGTTCACGTTATGACGCAAAATAGAAAATTAGTAAAAGTTTGGACAATGGGCGTGGCACCGCCCACTGTTAAAAGAAGGTAATTTAAAAGTTTTGCAAGCTGTAATTTGGCAGTCGTTGAAGATATCATGATGAAATTTGGCAGGAACGTTATTCCTATTACTATATGTGAGCTAAATAAAAATTTGCAAAATCGGATAACGAACACGCCCACTTTTTAAAAAAAATTGTTTAAAAGTCAAATTTTAACAAAAAATTTAATATCTTTACAGTATATAAGTATTACAACATTCAACTCCAGTAATGGTATGGTGCAACAAAATACCAAAATAATGGAAAATTTCAAAATGGGCGTGGCTCCGCCCTTTTTCATTTAATTTGTCTAGAATACTTTTAAGGCCATAAGTCGAACAAAAATTTACCAAGCGTTGTGAAATTTGGTAGGTGCATAGATTCTATGACGGTAACTGTTTTCTGTGAAAATGGGCGAAATCGGTTGAAGCCACGCCCAGTTTTTATACACAGTCGTCCGTCTGTCCTTCCGCATGGCCCTTAACACGTTAACTTGAGCAAAAATCGATATTGCTTTACTAAACTTAGTTCACGTAGTTATCTGAACTTACTTTATCTTGGTATAAAAAACGGCCGAAATCCGACTCTGACCACGCCCACTTTTTCGATATCAAAAATTACGAAAAATGAAAAACAAAAAATGCCATAATTCTATACCAAATATGAAAAAAGGGATGAAACTTGGTAATTGGATTGGTTTATTGACGTAAAATATAACTTTAGAAAAAACTTTGTAAAATGGGTGTGTCACCTACCATATTAAGTAGAAGAAAATGAAAAAGTTTTGCAGGGCGAAATCAAAAGCCCTAGGAATCTTGGCAAGAATACTGCTCGTGGTATAACATACAATAAATAAACTAGCGGTACCCGACAGATGATGTTCTGGGTCAACGTGTTCCACATTTGGTCGATATCTCGAAAACGCCTGCACATATACAACTAAGGGCCACTCCCTTTTAAAACCTCATTAATACCTTTAATTTGATACCCATATCGTACAAACGCATTCTAGAGTCACCCCTGGTCCACCTTTATGGCGTTATCTCGAAAAGGCGTCCACCTTTAGAACTAAGGCCTACTCCCTTTTAAAATACTCATTAGCACCTTTCATTTGATACTCATATCGTACAAACACATTCTAGAGTCACTCCTGGTCCACCTTTATGGCGATATCTCGAAAAAGTCGTCCACCTATAGAACTATGGCCCACTCCCTTTTAAAATAATCATTAACACCTTTCATTTGATACCCATATCGTACAAACACATTCTAGAGTCACCCCTGGCCCACCTTTATGGCGATATCCCGAAATGGCGTCCATCTATAGAACCAAGGCCCACTCCCTTTTAAAATACTCATTAACATCTTTCATTTGATACCCATATCGTACGACCGCATTCTAGAGTCACCCCTGGTCAACCTTTATGGTGTTATCTCGAAAAGGCGTCCACCTATAGAACTAAGGCCTACTCCCTTTTAAAATACTCATTAACACCTTTCATTTGATACCCAAAGCGTACAAACACATTCTAGAGTCACTCCTGGTCCACCTTTATGGCGACATCTCGAAAAAGCTGTCCACCTATAGAACTATGGCCCACTCCCTTTTAAAATACTCATTAACATCTTTCATTTGATACCCATATCGTACGACCGCATTGTAGAGTCACCCCTGCTCCACCTTTATGGCGTTATCTCGATAAGGCGTCCACCTATAGAACTAAGGCCTACTCCCTTTTAAAATACTCATTAATATCTTTTATTTGATACCCATATCGTACGACCGCATTCTAGAATCACCCCTGCTCCACCTTTATGATGTTATCTCGAAAAGGCGTCCACCTATAGAACTAAGGCCTACTCCGTTTTAAAATACTCATTAACACCTTTCATTTGATATCCATATCGTACAAACACATTCTAGAGTCACTCCTGGTCGACCTCTACGGCGATATCTCGAAAAAGCCGTCCACCTATAGAACTATGGCCCACTCCCTTTTAAAATACTCATTAACATCTTTCGTTTGATACCCATATCGTACGACCGCATTCTAGAGTCACCCCTGGTCCACCTTTATGGCGGTATCTCGAAAAGGCGTCCACCTATAGAACTAAGGCCTACTCCCTTTTAAAATACTCATTAACATCTTTCATTTGATACCCATATCGTACGACCGCATTCTAGAGTCACCCCTGGTTCACCTTATGGCGATATCTCGAAAAGGCGTCCACCTTTAGAACTAAGGCCCACTCCCTTTTAAAATACTCATTAACACCTTTCATTTGATACCCATATCGTACAAACGCATTCTAGAGTCACCCTTGGTCCACCTTTATGGCGTTATCTCGAAAAGGCGTCCACCTATAGAACTAAGGCCTACTCCCTTTTAAAATACTCATTAACATCTTTCATTTGATATCCATATCGTACGACCGCATTCTAGAGTCACCCCTGGTCCACCTTTATGGCGACATCCCGAAATGGCGTCCACCTATAGTACTAAAGCCCACTCCCTTTTAAAATACTCATTAGCACCTTTCATTTGATACCCATATCGTACAAACGCATTCTAGAGTCACCCCTGGTTCACCTTTATGGCGATATCTCGAAAAGGCATCCACCTTTAGAACTAAGGCCCACTCCCTTTTAAAATACTCATTAACACCTTTCATTTGATACCCATATCGTACAAACGCATTCTAGAGTCACCCCTGGTCCACCTTTATGGCGATATCCCGAAATGGCGTCCAACTGGCCCAGTCCCTTTTAAAATACTCTTTAATACCTTTCATTTGATACCCCTGTCATACAAACACCAGGGTTACCCCAGGTTAATTTTCCTACATGGGGAGTTTCCGCTATTTTGTCTCCAAAGCTCTCAGCTGAGTATGCAATGTTCAGTTACACCCGAACTTAGCCTTCCTTACTTGTTTCTTTATGAATTTTATTTAAAGATATGGCCATCGTACTAAAATCGAATAATAAAATGTTTACATAAAAGAACATGCTTAAAAAAGAAGAAGAACTTTCGCCCAACGTGGGGCTCGAACCCACGACCCTGAGATTAAGAGTCTCATGCTCTACCGACTGAGCTAGCCAGGCATAATAACTGTATTGCTTAATATTGTATTTATACCAGTTGGCAGTCTTTCAACTTTCCAAAAGGGAGAGAACATTCTGAAAAGGAAAGAGCTTTCTTTTATATTTTGTTGCTATTGTTTATTGCTGTTCTCCTTGCTATGACTATAGGGTAAGTGTGAGAATATATTTTCCAACTTTAAGCTCCCATTACCCATACTTAGCACGACTTGACTTTAGAACTGTCACTTACGGTTATGTTTAGTGAGATTTGTATGTAACTGATTATCCCACACTTAGAAATACTTCACTTGACTTCTGTTGATTTTTGATTTTCTGAGTTGTAAGTGTCGTGGGTATTTTTGGATACCATTTATGCGTTTAAACTTTATTTTGGTATTCCTTTGAAAAGGTTCGCATTTATTTGAGAGCAAATACGTTTTCCTTTTAATTTTGTGAAAAATTAAGTACAATTCAGATCGTATGTACTAAGTGAAGTATCCATGTTGTTGACTAGATCACGCAATTGCGATTATTAAAATAGACTAAGTTGAAGCGCTACCCGAAGGCACACATAGGCCAGTCAAACTTAGGGTACAACGGGTACTACAAAGAGACGCCATTCCTCTGCCATGACATGACGCAGATTCTTTAGAAAGGGAACTCCCAGGAAACGCTGCCTTGCACCACTCAGCGCCGAGCAGTTGCAGATGAGGCTAACCACCGTTTCCCCCTCTTCATCCTCCTTGTAACTCCTGCAGCTACGACGGGAAGGCGCTCCTAGCCTTTCTAAAAGGCAATTAGTACTCCTACAAGTGTAGGGATTTCATTCCTACTTAGAGTGTAAACCTGATAGGCGCCCATTTTGGCCAGGTTTGCTTAGATCTCCCAACAGCCCCGTGTTAAGTCATACAAATTTTATTTAGTTTGGGATTACTTGTTACCATATTGTAGATGTTTTGAATTTTCAGATATATTATATTAGTTCATGAATGAGCATCTTAGTCAAAGTTTAATAAAGTATTTACAGCCGAGTCGGAAAATGTAAGAAAGTGAAAACATGAAGCAGACATCCAATGGCGCGTTTCTTCAATGGATATTATGTATAGATAGATATGTATGTTTGTTGCTATTTTTCCAAGTACGATTTTATTTTAAAGCTCTATTAGACTCGCATACCTAAACAAAATAAAAATTTGAGCATACAGGGAAAGTTTTGGAATAAAAAATGTTAAAATTAATACATATTCTCAACAGACTGTGCCAAAATTTTAAGTTGACTAAATATTACTGTAAGTACAAATAAAAATTTTCAAAATCCATTCAATGGAATCAGTTAGCGCTTACTAGCTGTAAAACTATCGATGGCATTATCAATAGTTTTAATTTTGAAAAAACATCGATTTGGTTCAGGCTAGGTTGAACTGGCTGGCCCATGAGAACCTCACATATACTGAATAAGTCCATAGTGTTACCAGAAGTTTGCTCAACGACCACACTGAAAACCCATTTCAGGAACCAGGACCTTTACCTATGTTGATTTTTTTTTTTTCGGGACTATCTATAGCAGTCGACGAAAAACCCTCGAAGTTTACAATGGACATACATTTGCTGAATTTTTCCGAAAATATTTTTGTTTATAACTGTTGTTTGGATTATCCGATCCATACCAAATTTGACAGCACCATCTTTTAATTAAATTTAAGGTGCTCTAAAGCAAAACTGGTTTATTCTATATCCGGCTTGTTTTCAATTTTTTTATTATTTTTTTGAAATGTTTTTATAGGTTTGCGAACATTTTTATAGTTTTGCAGCAATTGCTTTGAAACCTATCCACTCGCATGGGCATACCATCACTACATTGTTTTAACTTTACTACTGACAAATAATCAGACCAATTCTAAATATTCTCGCGGAATTTTGTTCTCGCGGATTTTTTTATTCCCGCGGAAAAATTCCTCCAATTCTGTTCTCCTAGGGAGAACAATAATTGGGGAATAGGAATTTCGAATTTTCGAAGTCAGCTGTTTTGTCAATTGAAATTTCGTTGCGCATTTCTTATTTTGTTTAAAAAATTGTAAAGTTTAATTATTGTTGCCAATTTGTTTGAAATTAAGAAATAAGGTATAAACAATGCATATTATTGCATTTCATGTGGTATTCACTGAAATGAGTAATGAATTGGTGCCACAGCAACATCAACAGCGGAACATAAGAAGAAGACGGCCGCATAACACAAATCTGCCGGAGTTGCCTGCTTTCATTCAGCAAAGCAATTATCTGGCGGCCAAGTTGAGTTGAATTCGTCCTTCATCATATGCCAAAATCTATTTAAGCCTTATTAAAAAATCCTTGCGCAATTTCTGGATGGCTGCATCAAATTTGTATACCAAGAGCTCTACCGTTGCTTATGATATACTTTTCAACTTAAAATAAAGAATATTGTGATTGTAGTTGTTGTTGTATTAGAAGTGAGAATATCGTGGTAGAATATAAATACATCTTTTAGCACAAATTTGTACAAATAAGTGTTCTTTCTTAAAATAACCAAGTTCCTTTAACTATTTTGATGCATTCCCTTTAATTTAACAAGTGCAAAAACTCCTATGAATTGGCAGAAAAATCTCCCTCTCCCTCACATTCATAATACCTACTTTTCTCCCATAACCGGTTTCCGCTTTTTCGAACATTGTTCGGAATAGGAGGAAAGGGAGAGGTGAAAAAACTCACAAGGAATTTTTATTTAGAATACGAGGAATGGGAGAAGGGAAAAAACTCGCACGGAATTTTGGTTTAGAATTGGGCTGAATAATTTTAATTTAGGAATTGTTCTAGATTAAAATAAAATTTAAAAAAAAATAAGTAAAAAAGTTTTTCGCCCAACGTGGGGCTCGAACCCACGACCCTGAGATTAAGAGTCTCATGCTCTACCGACTGAGCTAGCCGGGCAGCTGTTAACTTGTGTGCCAAATGGCTGGTATAACCAAATCATAACTAACGCGAGAGAATGAAATGAATAAATGTTCATTTATAAGCAGCAATACACAACACCTGGCAACAAAATTTTGAATTGTAAAGCAAAATTAATTATTTCCTGTCTCGATAGGGCACATTCTCTTGCTAAATTTACAAGCTATGATTGCAAGTATAAATCGTGCAGAAGCTGAAGCGACGAATTTGCTGAATGTACGTTCGCCTTACCGGCAGTGTTGCCAGAAAAAAATTTCTTTGGGCTAGAATATGGAAAAAAGAGCCTAAAAAGAGCTAAATTTCTTCAAGAAAATTCAAACCCCTTTGCAAAAAGAACAAAAAGTATATGTATATTTTTCAATGTAAGTTTTCAATGTAAGTTTTCATTTATTTCAAATCAAACTTAAAGTTATAAAAAAGTTACAGTAAACTACAAAAAAAAAAAACAAAAACAAGGTACAAGAGAGGTACCTAATAACAAGAATACGTTTGTTTTAGCTTTTGTTTTGCCACTTGGCGGTAAGGTATTGTTAAAAAGTACACAATGACGGCACGGCTATAGGTTCGCCAAAAATACGACTTTTTTATTCAAGTTTTTTTATTAAATTTTTAACTTATTTTTTTTTTTATTCAATTTTTAACATCCTACGGGTATACGAATCACCATTACAATAAACATGTACGATATTCAAGTTTATGTTGGGAAGAGATATGTTTGAAGGGCCTTAGACTTCAAAATCTATTTCGTCCTCAGAAGATAAATTATTATTATTGCTGCACTCATAAACGTTTTTTGTGTTCATTAATTTTAAGAGATCGTTGTTTATTTCAAAGTAATGACAGAATTTATTCAGCCGTTTAAGACCAATTCTTATTGTCAGAAGCGATTTCAACATAACTACACTCATTTTGTTTCTGCTTTTCTGTTTGCTTTTAATCAAACTCATGTTTGAAAACGTTCTAGAAATTTCAGCATTACTTTGTGGCAGCACAAAATCGACAAGCTTTTGGAATTGTACTGTTTAACAACAAACCAAAAACTTACTGTTGATGTCACATTTTTCCAATTTCGGATATAGCTATTTTTCCACTGCATTTGTAATCGCGTTATTTCATCAGTGCTATACTGGTTTTTTTTTTTTCATTTGTGAAATATGAAAACCTTGAGGTTTTGCAATTCTTAATGTGTTTTCAACCGAAAAGAAATCTATTTTGCTAAGCGTTTCTATATTGTGCGGCAAGTGTTGCCTTAGTTGCTCTATTAATTTAAGAAGTCGCGACATATATTACGTATCTTTCTTTCTATGAATTAGTCTATAAATTTATCTTATATTTTAATTCGTATATATTCTTCAAAGGTATAATGAAAGTAAGGTATGGGAGACAAAAATGTATAATAATTTGAAGTTAAAGGGTCGAAACTATTAGAAGGTGACACTATGCTGTTGCACAGGCTGGAAAGCAAATATACAATCTCATGACACAGTTTATCGATTAAAGTCTTTGTTATCAGTTGTGCACCGATACAAATATACAATCCCATGACACAGTTTATCGATTAAAGTCTTTGTTATCAGTTGTGTACTGATTTGCCACATCGTACATAATGAAACAAATAAAATAAAACTTCGACACACATAAAACACATTACAAATTTCATAATACGTATTGCCGAAATAGATTTGGTGTCAAAAAGGAGCAAACATATTAAAGAGGGCCAACAAAAAAGAACTAGGGGCTAAACCGGTATTTTTGGAGCTAAACGCAAAAAAAAGTGCTAGATTTGGCTTCAAAAGCACCAAAATGGCAACATCGCTTGCCGGACATCAGTCGGAATGTGGAGCACAGTGCACGGACCTTTAAAAAGATAATGTAGGTAGACGAAAAATTAAAATAGTGGTAGAAGTTGGTAGATTTTTTTTTCCAAGAAAACAGTAGCTACACTCTATATTTGTACGAAACAATTTATATTTTATTGTAAAACAAATAAAGCACATTTCACGGAAATACCACTTAAAATAAAAACCTGTAAACAAAAAAAAAATTTATGTAAATTTGTATATATATAGCTATTGCCTATATGATACTTGCTTTTTTCCTGATCTTGAAATACTGAAGAAACTTTGCAGATACGTCTAATTTCAACAACAATTTCCCAATATACCAGTATTTTTCTGCCACACTGGCATGTTATCGTTTACTTAACCCGAAATAACCCACGATTACCATATGGTAACGCAAAAGGTGTCGCTATATTTCCACGAATTAAATCTAAACTGCACAACAAATTTACAAATGAATAACGCTATTTTATACAGAATATCCGTGACTTTCCGCAAAACAAAGCTTTGGTCAGTCAGGGTTCAAATAGTGAAGCTAACGTATGTCAAATGTAAGTGAGAAAAAGAAAAGTTGAAAATTCCCTTTTTCAATATGGCACGTCTATAAGTACGCGATTATAGTAATAATTTTTAAGAACATTTAAATAAAAACTATAAAAGTCGGTAACTAATGAAATAAGTTATTTAATTTAAGTTCATTCTTTGCTGGAATTGTTTATTTACTATTTCCTTTTTACATTTTATTTAAGGCGTTACCATATGGTAACCGTGGGTTGGCTATGGTACAGGTTTTTTTTTTCGTATTTCATGGGATTTTCTATGCTAGGGTCCAGTTTCTACGCGATTCAATGGCTTTTCTATGCCTTTTTGTAAATTTATCGATATAATCTGCAGAATTTTTTAAATTTTTTAAATACTACGACTTTCAGAGGTTCATCGTTGCAACAAATACTTGATTACATTCAAGATATACCAACCTTTCTTTATATCGCGCCTCCTGTAGACGGAAACTTATCCGGCGAAGATGATGCTGAAGATGATTGTGCTGGAATCCCTCATAACGTATGCCCGCTCAGCTAAACGGCGTCTGTGAAGTAGTAATGGCTAGTGGACGGCGTTTCGCTTATCCGCCGTTGGCTTTTCTCAACTCGTGTGGATATAATGCTATCGGAACAGTTCGTGAAAATAGAATTTCAGCAAGCTATCCACTGGTGCATAAAAAGGACTGAGGTTACTCGCAATCAATTGAGATAAAAGGCACTGAAATATGTATGTTTGGAGAAATGGAAAGATAACAATGTTGTGTGCATGTTATCTACCAGCTTCGGTGAAAATCCGAATTCAATGTCACATCGTTATTCGAAGGCAAGTGGAGCCAAAATAAATGTACCCTGTCTTTGTGCGATCACGGATTGACGGATTCGATCAAATCTTGCCGCAATATCGCACCACAACAGGGGACAAAAGTGGTCGTTAAGCATTTTTACCTGGCTGTTAGATGCCTTACTAAAAATGCTTGGTAGCTTTATCGGAAAGTGCAACCGACAATGTCTCAATTAGATGGCCCGATTCCATCCCACAGATATGCTATACATCCAAGTCGAGTGGAACACACTCTTCGTTTTGATCAGAGCGGATATATTGTAGTACAATCGAATCGTAGCCGTTGTTCCTGTGAAAGATGCATAGCTAGCGGACGAACAGCATGTATGAAATGCATGGTAGGACTTTGTTTGAAGTGTTTTGCAAGTTACCATACCAAACCATGATTTCAACCACCTATATTTTAGTTCAGAAAATGTCTTTCTATTATATTTTTATTAACTTATTCATTCCTTATTTACGGTTTAATAAAAGTATTCAAAAACGTCTATTATTTCCGAAATAAAATTTAAAAAGCCATGTCCAAAATAGTTCTTTCTTTCATTAAAATCCTATACCCTAGACGACCCAGGATTACCATATGGTAACGCTTGTTTTCCGGATTTTCCGGAAAAGCGTAACAGTGGATTAAAAAATGGACATCATTTTCGTGTTTAGGAGGTCAAAATCTATAAGACAGCTTCTTTCCAACTAAATACAAGACAAAAAAAGTTATGGGTAGTAGTTAAAACTTTTTTTATTTTCGTTCAAAATTATTCATAAAAAACTGATGAAAATAGCGCAGGAAAATATTTGCGAGTAGATGACTACTACTTTCTTCCATAAAGAAATTTCTTGTATTGAATTTGTGCACACATTTTTCAAAATAAAAACCAAATTTTCAACAAAAAACAAAAAATGTCAGAAAAGAACAAAAGAAAAATCTAACGCCAAAAGAGTGTTATTAAATAAAAGGAACAAAATCACCTTCCACAAATTAAAATTTTTTATAAAATCTTATTAATTCAAATGGAGGCTGAAATAAAGTCCGTCCGATACAATACTCTTTTATTAATATTTGATTGGAAATGCCCGAAATTATTAATCCATTACGCTTGGCGGTTTTTACGTCGTTCAATATAGACATTTCTGCGGCTGCACTCATGACCGTAGAGAGAAAACCCGGGCTCGGGACTAAACAATTTACGGACTCCCTATAAAAAATCCACTAATACATTTGATTAACTTGAATTAATAACGTCTCATTCATGAATCATTATTGATGGATTACATCAAAAAAATTTTTTGCCACATCAACTAAATAATTTTTGGACTAAGAGCTGACACCAAAATTAACACAGAATATTTACTATTTATACTATTTTATTGTAACGTAGAATTAAAATTCCCTTTTAACAGCCACATATTGTTTCAAATAGTCTTTTCTAGTTATTTGGTAACATTTTAATACATTTCTGATGCGTTTAATGATGATTATAAATTTTAATTATTCATTATAGAAAATATAGAAAGCAAAATTTGTATAATAATATCAAAATTTAACTGTCTTGCAAACACGGATTCAACACAAAGCGTGGCAAGTCCTGAAACTCGCTCTTGAGATGAACACGATCTATAAAAGTTTTTGATTCTTGAAAGGACGCTGAAGGAACGTTCTGCACTAGCTACAGTGACAGGTATAGTGCAAAAGATACGTAAAGCAACATAAATGTTGGGGAAAATTGTATACAGATTTTGAACATATGTATGTATGTATATGGCATTTAGCAATTCCAATGGTGACAGACCTTTATCATAATTTGCTTCGTAAATGTGTTTCAAGTGAATTATTTCGAATTCTAAGCTTTGAGAAATGACCGACTTGTATTTTTCAGTAAATTTTGCTGCGCTCGCCCGAACCGTAGTTTCATTCATGTCGTCAAATTGCCACAAAAAGGAAAACGCCTCGCTCAAATTTCTCATAGCTGCAAATCGTTCAGTAATGCCAGTGATTACCGAATCAACGATCACCAGGAATGTATTTCTTTTTTTTGAAATCAGACTCTGAATCATCCGTAATCATCTCATTTAAATTATCTTCAGAACGTCTTTTGGGTTTTCTCTTTCGAATGTCCGGAAACTTTGGCGAGATGTTTAATTGAATAGCAACTGTTTTGCATTCGTTTAAAATTGTTTCCCATTGGTTCCTGATCAACTTCAAATCAGCTAATAAGGCATCTAGATGTCGGACTCAACATCTATGGTGGCGTCTCTAGCTTCGAAGACCACGTTTCTTTCATTAATGGTAGTCAGTATTTTGAACCAAATTGAGGACAGCAAGATACATTCGAACTTGTTGATGTACTTGAGAATGCTTGCGCAGTCAAATTTGGCTTTTGGCTGAAAGACTATGAAGACAGCTCGGTACATTTTTTTTGAGGATGTCCCATCGTTGTGGAGCGCTGCTGAAAATCGTAAAACATTTTTGTACAACTCCGAAAAAAGTAATGGCAGCCGTACAACATTCTGCAGCATCAACACCACATAAATTGAGACTGTGGGTTGCACAAGGCGAGTAATCAGCATTCGAGTTTTTGTCGAGAATGCGACGTAGTGCTCCGTTGTAAGCTCCTTTCATATTGGCGCCGTTATCGTACCCTTGTGCACGACAATATTTTAATGGGATTTCATGTTTACTTAGAGTATGGCAAATTAGATCAGCGATTTTCTGACCAGTTTTTTGGTTACAATTCAGGAAAGCCAAAAACCGTTCTTGAATTGTAAAGTTTGTTGTTTTCGAATTGAAATGGAGTTAGCGCAAAATGAACGTAGTCAACGTGACTAGCATCAGGCATAGCATCAACGATAATAGCAAAATACTTGGCTTTCTTGCCTTGATCTAATATATTTTCCCTCGTGTGCTTTGCACAAATTTCTATAAACTCGTTCCGAATCTCTGGGGAAAGATAGGGAACTTGTAAACGTTTGTGGTGCTGTTGTGAAATCCTAACTTTCTAGAAATTATCTCTAAGTATCGGATCATAATAGCTTATGGGATCTTAGATGCCCAAAAAATGTCCATCGTTTCGTTCCCCAAAATATATACATTCGCCTTTGAAAGCTAGGCCTCTTTCACCCAAAAATAAAATAGTGTCTAAAATTCTATATAAAATTTCTTTCCACTTTTGACTTTCAGTGATCAGCTGTTCACTGATAAGTGTATCAATTGTAGCCTCCCTTTGAATTAGATTTTGTAAAGATCGCCATTGAATATAACATTTAATGTGATCTTGAGTATTTTCGTGTGATGAGAGTTTATATAAGGTTATGAGTCCTACGCTGACGATGGACATGTCTGGCAACATCACCTGACCGGATGGTTATGCCTTGACTTTCTAAGGTTTTGTTCCGGTGGCTGATGTTAGGTTGAAATAGAATATATTGGATATTATTTTTATACTCAGTTGAGCAGAGCTCACAGAGTATATTAAGTTTGATTGGATAACGGTTGGTTATACATATATAAAGGAATCGAGATAGATATAGACTTCCATATATCAAAATAATCAGGATCGAAAAAAAATTTGATTGAGCCATGTCCGTCCGTCTGTCCGCCCGTTAACACGATAACTTGAGTAAATTTTGAGGTATCTTGATGAAATTTGGTATGTCGGTTCCTGAGCACTCATCTCAGATCGCTATTTAAAATGAACGATATCGGACTATAACCACGCCCATTTTTTCGATATCGAAAATTTCGAAAAACCGAAAAAGTGCGATAATTCATTACCAAAGACAGATAAAGCGACGAAACTCGGTAGATGAGTTGAATTTATGACGCAGAATAGAAAACTAGTAAAATTTTGGACAACGGGCGTGGCACCGCCCACTTTTAAAAGAAGGTAATTTAGAAGTTTTGCAAGCTGTAATTTGTCAGTCGTTGAAGATATCATGATGAAATTTGGCAGGGACGTTACTCCTATTACTATATGTACGCCTAATAAAAATGAGCAAAATCGGAGAAGGACCACGCCCACTTTTAAAAAAAAATTTTTTTTAAGTAAAATTTTAACAAAAAATTTAATATCTTCTCAGTATATAAGTAAATTATGTCAACATTCAACTCCAGTAATGATATGGTGCAACAAAATACAAATATAAAAGAAAAATTTAAAATGGGCGTGGCTCCGCCCTTTTTCATTTAGTTTGTCTAGGATACTTTTAACGCCATAAGTCGAACAAAAATTAACCAATCCTTTTGAAATTTGGTAGGGGCATAGATTTTATGATGTTAACTGTTTTCTGTGAAAACGGGCGAAATCGGTTGATGCCACGCCCAGTTTTTATACACAGTCGTTCGTCTGTCCTTCCGCATGGCCGTTAACACGATAACTTGAGCAAAAATCGACATATCTTTAATGAACTTAGTTCACGTACTTACTTGAACTCACTTTATCTTGGTATGAAAAATGAACGAAATCCGACAATGACCACGCCCACTTTTTCGATATCGAAAATTACGAAAAATTAAAAAAATGCCATAATTCTATACCAAATACGAAAAAAGGGATGAAACATGGTGAGGTAATTGGATTGGTTTATTGACGCGAAATATAACTTTAGAAAAAACTTTATAAAATGGTTGTGACACCTACCATATTAAGTAGAAGAAAATGAAAAAGTTCTGCAGGGCGAAATAAAAAACTCTTAAAATCGTGGCAGGTATTACATATATAAATAAATGAGCGGTATCCAACAGATGATATTCTGGGTCACCCTGGTCCACATTTTGGTCGATATCTGGAAAACGCCTTCACATATACAACTACCACCACTCCCTTTTAAAACTCTCATTAATACCTTTAATTTGATACCCATATCGTACAAACACATTCTAGAGTCACCCCTGGTCCACCTTTATGGCGATATCTCGAAAAGGCGAACACCTATGGAACGAAGGCCCACTCCCTTTTAAAAATAATCATTAACACCTTTCATTTGATACCCATATCGTACAAACAAAGTCTAGAGTCACCCCTGGTCCACCTTTATGGCGGTATCTCGAAACGGCGTCCACCTATGGAACTAAGGATAACTCCCTTTTAAAATACTCATTAACACCTTTCTTTTGATACCCATATTGTACAAACAAATTCTAAGGTCACCCCTGCTCCACCTTTATGGCGATATCTCGAAACGGCGTCCACCTATGGAACTAAGGATTACTCCCTTTTAAAATACTCATTAACACCTTTCTTTTGATACCCATATTGTACAAACAAATTATAGGGTCACCCCTGGTCCACCTTTATGGCGATATCTCGAAAAGGCGAACACCTATAGAACTAAGGCCCCTCCCTTTTAAAATACTCATTAACACCTTTCGTTTGATACCCATATTGCACAAACGAATTCTAGAGTCACCCCTGGTCCACCTTTATGGCGGTATCTCGAAACGGCGTCCACCTATGGAACTAAGGATTACTCCCTTTTAAAATACTCATTAACACCTTTCTTTTGATACCCATATTGTACAAACAAATTCTAGGGTCACCCCTGGTCCACCTTTATGGCGATATCTCGAAACGGCGTCCACCTATGGAACTAAGGATTACTCCCTTTAAAATACTCATTAACACCTTTCTTTTGATACCCATATTGTACAAACAAATTCTAGGGTCACCCCTGGTCCACCTTTATGGCGATATCTCGAAACGGCGTCCACCTATGGAACTAAGGATTACTCCCTTTTAAAATACTCATTAACACCTTTCTTTTGATACCCATATTGTACAAACAAATTCTAGGGTCACCCCTGGTCCACCTTTATGGCGATATCTCGAAACGTCCTCCACCTATGGAACTAAGGATTACTCCCTTTTAAAATACTCATTAACACCTTTCTTTTGATACCCATATTGTACAAACAAATTCTAGGGTCACCCCTGGTCCACCTTTATGGCGATATCTCGAAAAGGCGACCACCTATACAACAACCACCACTCCCTTTTAAAACCCTCATTAATACCTTTAATTTGATACCCATATCGTACAAACACATTCTAGAGTCACCCCTGCTCCACCTTTATGGCGATATTTCGAAACGGCGTCCACCTATAGAACTAAGGCCCACTCCCTTTTAAAATACTCATTAACACCTTTCTGTTGATACCCATATTGTACAAACAAATTCTAGAGTCAACTCTGATCCACCTTTATGGCGATATCCCTAAATGGCGTCCACCTATAGAACTATGGCCCACTCCCTCATAAAATACCCTTTAATGTCTTTCATTTGATACACTATCATACAAACACATTCCACGGTTTCCCTCGGTTCATTTTCCTACATGGTTATTTTCCCTTATGTTGTCACCATAGCTCTCAACTGAGTATGTAATGTTCGGTTACACCCGAACTTAACCTTCCTTACTTGTTATTCATGTAGTCAACTATCTCCGCAATCTTTCCGTTTAACCCGTTACAATTTAGTTAGTTGCTGGAGTACCTGGGCTTGATGTGCTTGTATATGTGTTTTGGCAAAACGGCGCAATGAATGCGCCGGTCGGACGGTTGCCACTGCTAAGCCCGGAACATCTATGAAGGTGGCAGTGGCCAAGGCATGAACTGCATTGGACTGATGTCGCAACCATAAATATTGTAAGCTGGCATACGTAGAACATGGTATGGAGGCTACGAATTGATGACCCCTTCCTACGCGAGTGCGTGTGCCGGAAAAGGAGGAGCAAGAGGGGGGCAGAGGCTGGTGCTCGGCATTGTTTCTATATATGCTACGTAGGTTGAAGTGATGGGTTGGAGGGGCCATATTAGTTGGAGGCGCCGTTTGGCGCACGCAACAGAGAACAGTTGATGTAATCTACGGGGCAGCGTTGCTGCTAGAAGGTGGCGTGAGCTTCAAAAGTTTTGTAGAAACTTCGGGGACGACGAACGTTAAGTTCTAACCCAGAACATCCCGCACGATGCAACCATCTTTTGCAAGTGAAATGCTGACAAGAGCATGACCGCCTGAGGTAGATCCTCTTCCGGCATATGCAACAGGACCACATTCTAGGACCGGGGTTGGGTTCAATACCGTCCCAGAACAAAAGGGTATGAAGCATTCCAGCGGCAAGGAGCTGCTCGAAGGATGACAAACTGTGGGAAGGACGCAACAAATTAAATGGGGTTACACTGCATTGACAGCCATTATTCGGAAACGTACGGCATCGAACTAAGTGCCAAACTACGTTTTATTTCATCCAACTTTTTCAGAGCAAACCCTCTCGTTCAGTGATAAGACATTCTCAACCATACTATCTTTATATTTTTGTTTTTTAATAAGAAATTTACAAAAACTATTTTTAAAATTTCTAAATCAAAATTCATCAACGTTATGTACATATATGTTAAGGAATACATTTTCAGACGCGTGGATTGGATTTTCTTTCTCGATCCTGTCCATCTAGAAAAAATGGATATTCCAATAGAACTTTATGTAAACAGAAAGTTACAAAAAACTGTGAAGAAATTTCAAAACTCGGACGATTTTTTTAATTCCACTATCCCTGCGTCATCAATCGAAAATTGTTTTCCCACATGTTGCATTGCCATCGGGTTCGGAAGTATGCTACAGGTTTCAAGATCCACGGGAATTCACTCAAAAATCGATTGCAAGATTCCCCAATTTTGTACTGAAATTTGTGCACAAACACAAAACATATGAATGAAGTCATTTTAGAAATTTGTGTAATTTCAAATTGTAGGTATGTAGTTACTTATTTGTTAGAATGAAATTTCCAAAATATTCTTGAGACTAACAACATTTTTAATACGAAAACCTATAATATTAAATCAGGAGTTAAATAAATTTAAAAATTTATTGAAATAATTAAAAGAAAAAAATAATGAAGCGCCCCCGGGTGGGCTCGAACCACCAACCTTTCGGTTAACAGCCGAACGCGCTAGCCAATTGCGCCACGGAGGCGAACAAATTTACGTTGGCAAACTCTGCACTTCACTATTAACATAATTTAGCTAACGAGTTGGAGAAATTCAAATGCTTTGCTAGAGAATCGCATCAGTGCTCTCAATCACAGTTGCCACACTTTCATTTGGATCAAAAATGGCCCTTTTCAATCCCACATGGTCCGCTGGGCCGTACTTTTCAATTTTGGTTCTTTTTAGGCAGTATCCACGATTTTGGTTCTTTTAGTTTTTCACTGCGGTTAAATGCACTTCAAAACACTGCACAGAATATTTACTACAAGCGCCCTGTTCATTGGGCTTCTTACCATATTTTCTAGGTCTGAATTGCTCGACCATTAAAATGTAGTAGAACAAACCCTTGTTTTGTCAATTCTTGATGAAACCACGAATTTAAAAGTATTGTTTTGGGACATAAATATTTCGATTGGATGTCAAACACTTTTCGTAAGAGATTTTGGTTACTAACAGCCTAATTCTAATGTGGTAACAACTTTTTTCATGTGGCAACTTTTGCACCCTTTTAGTATTCTGCCCACGAAAGTAGCCGGATAACTATTTACCCACTAAAATAGGTGGTAACATCGATGTAACCACACAAAACAGCTGTTGATTGGAAAAATAAATAAAACATTTTAAGCGCAAAACAGAATTGTAGTGAAAATTGAACGGTTTAACAATAAAATATATATGACAAAATGTCTAGTTTATTGTTATTATTACTTATTTAAGACGAAGAAATCTCTCTCCACAAATCTTGAATTTGGTTCGGCGATTTGGGGCAGTTTTTTCCCTGCATTAGTTCGGGGTGGTCCTTACAAAATGTGATATACCATCGCAGCTGGGCTTGGGTAGTGCGTGCATACTTCCTATAATTATATGCATTTATTAATTTACTGAGAACTTTCAAAAATATTCGCAGAATTTACTTGTTCATCTCCATTTTGCCGCTTTTATTGTTTGTTTACACACTTATATATGTATGTTGTATGTAACAGCCAAAAGTGGATGGCAGGAGGTCTGCTGAAATAATTGGGTTCACTAAGGCTCACCTATCAATGGTCATCGGGGTTTTGACGGGGCACTGTCCCATGGGTATCCATGCGGTACGTCTCAATATACTGGAAACTCCATCCTGCTGCAGCTGTATGGAGGATGATGAGGTGGAATCACCAAATCACTTTATGCTTGATTGTCCAGCTTTTGCCAGAACTAGGCGAAAGTACTTCGGTCGCGACTCACTTGGATCTCCCGAGGATATATCCAAAGTTGAGATCGGTATCATTCGGAGCTTTATCGTTGCTACCCAACGATTCTCTAAGTAGCTAGATCTAAGTCACCGTTATTTTTGGTGTATGTGGTATCACAACGGACCTTCGTGTTGTCCAAGTGAGCTATCCTTATCAGGGCAGCTACCACCTAACCTATCCTATCCTATATATGTATGTATTCTGTTTTAAATTTCCCCAAAGCAAAGAGGATAAATATAATAAGAGACGTCACTCGTTACTTTGCGTAATGTTATTCGTTAGGGTACTCCCAGGTTTTTTTTTGGCGAGATGTGCATAAATGTCTTCTGTACATTTCGTGGGGTTTTTGTGTTTATTTTTCCAACTTTATTTAATTAATTAATTAATTCTTTTTCCAAAAATTACATTTGCATAAGGCTACACGGCATGGATAAATGCGAGACAATTAAAAATGTCCCTCGCGGAAAACATTAGACATCAATTTGTTTGATTTCCAGCATTGTAAATTTTACCAAGTAGCGCAACTAACAGCTGATCGGTGAAAATTCGCACATTCACACGCACATTTCTCGACTCAGTTTCAAAAAAAAACTTTAGATTATTTAGCTCAAATTTTAAAGTGAGATAATCCTTACGAATTTATGTATGTTGTGTTCGAATTTGCATATCTTAAAATCATAAACTATAATATGTTAGTCGTGCAAGGGTTAACGTTCAATCACATCAAGCTTGTGTGTTTGACGTTTGTGTTATCCCTATTTCTATTATTATTGAAAACTTATACTTTCTGCTATACAGTCCACTAGTGCCGCCGCAATTAAACTAACTAAATTCCATTCTTTGTACATTGATTAAAGTTGAATTAAATAGTATAAATCAAAAGCATTTGATCACGTTAGTCTATTCATTGGATAACACCGCCTAATCGTAAGGGTAACAACCGCAAAATCAACTGAAGATCGTATCACCCGCAACAGGTAAAACGCCGCAACATTTTTTGGTCCATCGAACTGAATCGCATAATTCACCAGTGTGCAAGAATAAAATCGCAAATATATTTATATATTTCAAAAATTCATAATTGCATAAAATCTAAATATACATACACATATTGCAATACGAAAAATTATATATTTGCAAAACCGCCGTAACTTTCATTTACCCTCTACGAATTTTCTCTACACACGTCGTTCGTATGTTTTTTTCATAACCTATACTAACCTTGATTTGCCATCTGCAACAGTAACAAACAAAATTACAGCATAGATATCCTTACATACTATATAAACATTCGTACATTCATTTTCAAGGAAAAATTTACAAAATAATAACCTTTTCATAAAACTAATAAATTGCAAAATGTCAAGCGCCGTCAAAACTCGCGATTCCGCACTCCATGCCATCAAGCGGTATATGACGAAGGCTGCTGATGAATCGCTTACAACGGATGCCGAAAATGTGAAAAGCTACCTACAACTACTTAATGAGCAGTGGGTCCGTTTTAATACTGCACAGGATGCGGTTGAAATCTCGTGCGGAACCGAAAGCATTGAGCTAGAAGAAAACAACAGAATACAAGCGAAGGCATGGTATACGATGGCCTTATCGAGTCTTAACCTAATGAAGAAGTGTCGCGAGGAGGTACAATCAACGCCGGCGGTAACGACGATAGTGTCTGCTGCAATACGCTTCCCTAAAATGGAGTTGCCTACGTTCTACGGAAACTCTACGGAATGGATGGGATTTTTCGACGCATTCTCTTCGCTGGTTGATCGCAACACCGCATTGACGGCTGGACAAAAACTCCACTATCTCCGAAGCTGTTTGAAAGGTGACGCCTTGAAAATTATAAATGGGTTTCAAATATGTGACGCAAATTATGAAGAAGCTTGGGAGCTCCTAAAAACGCGCTATAAGGTAATGCGTGTAATAGTGGAGGGGCATTTCAGAGCCATGTCGAGCGTGAAGAAGGTAGCTAGTGACTCCGGTGAGTCGATTAAGGAGGTAATAGATACGTTTCAGCAACACATACGCGAGCTTAAGGCTTTAGGGCGCCCTGTAGAATTTTGGGATGATTGGATCGTATACGAAGTAGTGAACAAGCTTGCATTTGAGACGCGAAAGCAGTGGGAGTTGTCAATCGTCAGCGATGAGACGCCAACATTCGAGAATCTGGTCTCATTTCTTTAAGTTAGGTATCGCTCACTCTCGATGCTTCCTTCAACAACCACACCAATACCCATCAAAGCTAAGGCTAACACCGTAGGCAAATCGGCAAATGCATTTCACGCTATGCCAAACCAAAAGAGCGTAGAATGTGCGCATTGTAAGGGGCCGCACAAGGTATATAGCTGTGAAAAGTTCCGAAATCTCGATTCAAGCGCGAAATCAAAATTTATTATGGAGTTCGGTTTGTGTACTAATTGCCTGAGCCCAGGTCATTACAAAGCGAAATGTAATAGTTTATCTGGATGCAGGCTTTGTCATCGACGCCATCACACGCTTTTATATCACGCTATTTCTACGCCCAACACCGCAGCCGCTGTAACTACCGCTCGTTTCACCGCATCGCAACTAAATACCGCTACTGCTGATTCGTCTACAAGCCGCGCGTCCGCATTGACCTCTTCGTCTTCAAATTCCGTGGACAATCCGCAGATCCGAAAGGAGAAAACTGTGCTGTTGGCAACCGCACTGGTCAAAGTTCGTGATTGCTCTGGTAGTTGGCAATCAGCTCGCTTGCTGTTCGACTCTGGGTCACATGCCTCTTTCGTAACCGAGGCTTGCGTGCAACGTTTAGGGCTGCCTCGAAAGGCATCCGCAGTAGTCGTTACGGGAATAGGTCCTTCGCAAGGAGGTCGCTCAAGGGGCGAAGTATTACTTTCCCTATCTTCTTATTGCTCTAATCTATGCTTCTCTGTAAATGCGCTAATTCTACCCAAAATTACAAGTGACTTGCCAACCCAATCAGTAGCAGTTGCATCGTGGTCACACGTACAAGGCCTATTTCTAGCCGATCCTCACTTTATGGATCCTGAACGTATCGATATGCTCATCGGCATGGACGTTATGGAACTGCTCCTTTACCCCGAATTCCTGAGGGGACCACCTGGTACACCCATGGCTCAACGAACCGTGTTCGACTGGACGTTATTTGGTTGTGTCGATGAATTTGAAACCGCTACGACTTGTCTACAGTCGCTGCATTGGATAAGGCCCTTACCAGGTTATGGGAATTAGAGGAAGGACCTCAAAGGCACCATCTCACTGCTGAAGAACGTCAATGTGAAGAGATTTTTGAAAGAACGCATAGAAGAGCATCCGACGGGCGATTCATTGTAGAGCTACCACTAAGGTCTAACATTTCCTTACGTGACTCCCGAGAATTTGCTTTGCGAAGTCTACTGCGTATCGAAATACGGTTGGCTCGTGATGATGACCTTCGTATGCGCTATAATGAGTTCATGCAGGAACTCATCGACATGAACCACATGGAAGCTGCAAAGGAATCAACTCACCAATGTTTTTATATGCCTCATCATCCTGTCGTTAAGGAGTCGAGCGTCACAACTAAGTTGAGGATTGTATTCAACGCATCTGCTAAAACCACCAACGGAAATTCTCTGAAAGACGCTTTACTCGTCGGTCCACAATTGCAGCAGGATTTATTTTCTATTCTGACGCGTTTCAGAACACATCGATATGCTGTAACAGCGGATGTAGCAAAAATGTACAGACAAGTACGCGTTTCTGAGGATCATATCGACTTGCAACGTATTGTTTGGCGCCAAGATCCATGTTTACCTGTACAAGATTTTCGCATGTTACGTGTAACTTATGGTGTAGCCGCTGCGTCCCACTTAGCCGTGAAGGCCCTGCAAGAAACCGCAAACCAGTCGGCGATCGACTGCCCGAAAGCTGTCAGCGTCATCTTAAAGGATTTTTATATGGATGATCTCCTTACTGGTACGTCATCAAAACACGACCTTTTAATTTTGCAAAAAAACGTAACATACATATTAAAGGAAGGCGGGTTCGAGCTACGTAAATGGGCTTCGAATTGTGCAGAATTCAACAGTAGTATACGCCAGAAAATATTTCACACTATTTAGTCGACAGCAAAGAGATCCACGCTTTGGGTGTAATGTGGAACACAGAGGAAGATTTTCTCACGTTCACCGTTGATTTGAAAAACTCCCCTAAAACTATGACAAAAAGAGCATTTTTGTCGGACGCAAGCACCTTTTTCGATCCCCTGGGACTTCTCTCTCCCGCAGTAGTTAAATCAAAAATATGGTTCCACGAGGTTTGGCGCAACAAAGTCGGTTGGGACGACGTTATTCCCGAAGCTATTGCAATGAAGTGGTTGGAACATCGCTCTGAGTTGCAAATTCTTTCTTCCTCGCTGTACATATACTGATCTACTTCGTCTTCTGTAGGTTTTAGTAGTTTTGCTTGCTCTGCGGCGTTGCAAAGATTTAATATCCATTTCATAAAAATTGCCTGCGGTAAATTTTATAGCACGCTTGCTGTTTTCTAAAAAAATTAAAATATCCTGTCGTATGAGTATATAATGATTGATCCATTGAGAACGCCAATATGCTTCGCCACAACGTACGCTATGACGACCCAAAATTTCAGCAAAGTAGGTATACATAAACATATCGGAAATTGTTAAAAACAAATATTGTACTGTATTGAAGGCGAGTGCTAGTGTTAGTTCATTGAAAGCGCCACCAAAAGCTATCAAACAAGTCTGCGAAATAACTTGTAGCGATTTGAGTAGGCAGTAATAATTATAAATTTGCTCAAACTCTTTGCTCGCACCCATTATAAAGATGTGCAGTTGTATACACTGCACCACACCTGAATGCAAAGCTTTCGTTAAACTCAAAGTTGGTTTTTGAGCCTTTGAAGGATCTTGAAACCTCGATAGGTCAGTTAACTCTTCCTCGCTGTACATATACTGATTTACTTCGTCTTCTGTAGGTTTTAGTAGTTTTGCTTGCTCTGCGCGTAATCTCTTGACATCGGAGCCAACACATAAATAACCATAGTAGCTCAAATTCTTCAAACTGCAATAAAGAATATCGAATTGTCCGCACATAATAATAATTATCGAAGCAGAAATACCAGAGGCACTGGCGAAAATAGCACTAATTATCATTTGAGCCAACATCTGGTGCACACACAACACTTCATATACATAAGGTTGCAATGGATCAAGGGGATACCAAGCCTTCAAAGGCAACAAAGTCGTTTGGGACGACGTTATTCCCGAAGCTATTGCAATGACGTGGTTGGAACATCGCTCTGAGTTGCAAATTCTTTAAAATTTAAGGGTTAACCGTTGGCTGGGCGTGGGGACGACTGAGTCGAGCATGGAGTTACGCTTATTTTCTGACGCATCCGAGCGTGCTTACGCTGCGGTTGCATACGCCCGGACGGTAAGAAAAGACGGAACGGTTACCGTCGCATTGATATCATCAAATAGTAAGGTATCCCCCCTCAAATCAACCACGCTGCCGCGATTGGAGCTATACGGTGCGCATCTTGCCGCTAAATTGGTGCGGAACATTCAACAGAGTTGGCACGATTTGAGTTATCCCATATTTGCATGAACGGACTCGACGATTACGTTGGCGTGGCTGCAGGCACATCCCAGCAGATGGATGACGTTTATCGCAAACCGAGTTGCTGATATCCAAGAAGTGCTGCCTGCTGAGTGTTGGAACCATGTTCGATCGGAGTCGAATCCCGCAGATTGTGCTTCCAGAGGAGTGGCTCCATCGGAGTTGCTGCCTCATCATCTTTGGTGGAACGGTCCAGAGTTCTTAAAAGGCGATGAATCTTTCTGGCATCAAACGTCAACAGAGCAGCATACAACCGAGATGGGCATTAGAAACAATGTCGCCACGCATGTCACGAGTTCAAGCAAGCATTGGTCAATTATGACGAGGTATTCGTCGTTTTCAAAGCTTCGTCGTATAGTTGCATATGTTTTAAGATTTGCTTACAATGCCCGAGCTGTCACTCGAATCCACGCTACGAAACGAGTCGGGGCTCCCACCTTCCAAGAGATCTCTGAAGCCGAGCTGCGTTTAATCAGGTATACCCAAACGTTCTATTTTTCTAACGAGATCTCTCTTTGCAGTGCGAAAAAGCCCATTCCACTGCGTAGCTGTCTCGTGCGTTTGCAGCCATACTTAGATGAGAAAAACGTTCTACGCGTTGGAGGAAGGTTGAAGAATGTAGCATTGTCGACAGACGTCATACATCCCATTATATTACCCTAAAACGTTCCGCTTGCGAAGTTGATCATCCACGATATCCACAAATATACATTACACGCTGGGCCTCGCATCATGCAGACAGTTTTGCAACGACGCTATTGGGTTATAGGGGCTCGAAGCTTGATACGAAACATTTATCATAAATGCGTTAAGTGCACTATTTTGAATCGTAATCTCGGCAAGCAATCAATGGGAGATCTACCTGAAACACGTACTACCTTTGCTCGCTGTTTTACTCGAACCGCTGTGGATTTTGCAGGACCGTACATGTATAAATTCACCCATGGTAGAGGAGCAAAGGCCACTAAGGGATACATATGTTCTTTTATATGCATGTGTACAGGCGCTATGCATCTGGAATTTTTGGCGACCTGACGACACCAGCGTTTCTCAACGCTTTCAAGAGGTTCATAAACCGCAGAGGCTACTGTAAGCACATGTCTTCAGATAACGGTACGAATTTCGTGGGTGCTGAGAAGGAGCTGCGAATCGCGTTTCAGCAGTGTATGGCTGACGAAAGGTTGCAATCGTTTTTCGCCGACTCAAACATCGAGTGGCGTTTCAATCCACCATCTGCACCGCACATGGGAGGTTATTGGGAAACCGGCATATAGAGAATAAAATATCACTTAAAGCGCGTATTAGGCGAAACTCTGCTTTCCTATGAGGAATTTAACACGCTATTGACCGACGTTGAATCTTGCGTAAATTCTCGGCCGCTTTGCGACAATTCTACAACAGCTGGCGACTTACAAGTCTTAACTCCTGGGCATTTTCTCGTTGGTGAATCGCTCAAGTCGCTCCCGGAACCTGAGGGTCAAGGGTTCCGTGGAAATATTTATCAGAGATGGCAGGTAATTTCCGCTGCGAGACAGTATTTTTGGCGCCGTTGGAGAGACGAGTATCTCGTCAGTTTACAGCGTCGATCAAAATGATTTCGCCCTTCACATAATTTCGTAGAAGGCGATGTAGTTGCTATAGCCAACGAATCAACCCCACCGACGAAGTGGGCGCTGGCTAGAGTCATAAAATGCCATCCCGGTTCAGACGGACGTCTACGTGTTGTTACTTTGAAGACGTCAAATGGAGAGCTCGTTAGACAGATTGTGAAACTTTGCCTACTACCGACGTAGGAGTGTCTGTCGTGCACGGAAGGCTCATAGATTCATACATCTTTTCATGGAAATCAAATTAATTATTTTTTGAGATTCTTGCATTGTATACTTACTTTTATGCTGTAATTTATTATTCGTACCATGTAAAATTTTAATATTGTTGAACCTATCATAGATAGTTCAAGGGCGGCGGTATGTTGTGTTCGAATTTGCATATCTTAAAATCATAAACTATAATATGTTAGTCGTGCAAGGGTTAACGTTCAATCACATCAAGCTTGTGTGTTTGACGTTTGTGTTATCCCTATTTCTATTATTATTGAAAACTTATACTTTCTGCTATACAGTCCACTAGTGCCGCCGCAATTAAACTAACTAAATTCCATTCTTTGTACATTGATTAAAGTTGAATTAAATAATATAAATCAAAAGCATTTGATCACGTTAGTCTATTCATTGGATAACACCGCCTAATCGTAAGGGTAACAACCGCAAAATCAACTGAAGATCGTATCACCCGCAACAGGTAAAACGCCGCAACATTTTTTGGTCCATCGAACTGAATCGCATAATTCACCAGTGTGCAAGAATAAAATCGCAAATATATTTATATATTTCAAAAATTCATAATTGCATAAAATCTAAATATACATACACATATTGCAATACGAAAAATTATATATTTGCAAAACCGCCGTAACTTTCATTTACCCTCTACGAATTTTCTCTACACACGTCGTTCGTATGTTTTTTTCATAATCTATACTAACCTTGATTTGCCATCTGCAACAGTAACAAACAAAATTACAGCATAGATATCCTTACATACTATATAAACATTCGTACATTCATTTTCAAGGAAAAATTTACAAAATAATAACCTTTTCATAAAACTAATAAATTGCAAAATGTCAAGCGCCGTCAAAACTCGCGATTCCGCACTCCATGCCATCAAGCAGTATATGATGAAGGCTGCTGATGAATCGCTTACAACGGATGCCGAAAATGTGAAAAGCTACCTACAACTACTTAATGAGCAGTGGGTCCGTTTTAATACTGCACAGGATGCGGTTGAAATCTCGTGCGGAACCGAAAGCATTGAGCTAGAAGAAAACAACAGAATACAAGCGGAGGCATGGTATATGATGGCCTTATCGAGTCTTAACCTAATGAAGAAGTGTCGCGAGGAGGTACAATCAACGCCGGCGGTAACGACGATAGTGTCTGCTGCAATACGCTTCCCTAAAATGGAGTTGCCTACGTTCTACGGAAACTCTACGGAATGGATGGGATTTTTCGACGCATTCTCTTCGCTGGTTGATCGCAACACCGCATTGACGGCTGGACAAAAACTCCACTATCTCCGAAGCTGTTTGAAAGGTGACGCCTTGAAAATTATAAATGGGTTTCAAATATGTGACGCAAATTATGAAGAAGCTTGGGAGCTCCTAAAAACGCGCTATAAGGTAATGCGTGTAATAGTGGAGGGGCATCTCAGAGCCATGTCGAGCGTGAAGAAGGTAGCTAGTGACTCCGGTGAGTCGATTAAGGAGGTAATAGATACGTTTCAGCAACACATACGCGAGCTTAAGGCTTTAGGGCGCCCTGTAGAATTTTGGGATGATTGGATCGTATACGAAGTAGTGAACAAGCTTGCATTTGAGACGCGAAAGCAGTGGGAGTTGTCAATCGTCAGCGATGAGACGCCAACATTCGAGAATCTGGTCTCATTTCTTTAAGTTAGGTATCGCTCACTCTCGATGCTTCCTTCAACAACCACACCAATACCCATCAAAGCTAAGGCTAACACCGTAGGCAAATCGGCAAATGCATTTCACGCTATGCCAAACCAAAAGAGCGTAGAATGTGCGCATTGTAAGGGGCCGCACAAGGTATATAGCTGTGAAAAGTTCCGAAATCTCGATTCAAGCGCGAAATCAAAATTTATTATGGAGTCCGGTTTGTGTACTAATTGCCTGAGCCCAGGTCATTACAAAGCGAAATGTAATAGTTTATCTGGATGCAGGCTTTGTCATCGACGCCATCACACGCTTTTATATCACGCTATTTCTACGCCCAACACCGCAGCCGCTGTAACTACCGCTCGTTTCACCGCATCGCAACTAAATACCGCTACTGCTGATTCGTCTACAAGCCGCGCGTCCGCATTGACCTCTTCGTCTTCAAATTCCGTGGACAATCCGCAGATCCGAAAGGAGAAAACTGTGCTGTTGGCAACCGCACTGGTCAAAGTTCGTGATTGCTCTGGTAGTTGGCAATCAGCTCGCTTGCTGTTCGACTCTGGGTCACATGCCTCTTTCGTAACCGAGGCTTGCGTGCAACGTTTAGGGCTGCCTCGAAAGGCATCCGCAGTAGTCGTTACGGGAATAGGTCCTTCGCAAGGAGGTCGCTCAAGGGGCGAAGTATTACTTTCCCTATCTTCTTATTGCTCTAATCTATGCTTCTCTGTAAATGCGCTAATTCTACCCAAAATTACAAGTGACTTGCCAACCCAATCAGTAGCAGTTGCATCGTGGTCACACGTACAAGGCCTATTTCTAGCCGATCCTCACTTTATGGATCCTGGACGTTATGGAACTGCTCCTTTACCCCGAATTCCTGAGGGGACCACCTGGTACACCCATGGCTCAACGAACCGTGTTCGACTGGACGTTATTTGGTTGTGTCGATGAACTTGAAACCGCTACGACTTGTCTACAGTCGCTGCATTGGATAAGGCCCTTACCAGGTTATGGGAATTAGAGGAAGGACCTCAAAGGCACCATCTCACTGCTGAAGAACGTCAATGTGAAGAGATTTTTGAAAGAACGCATAGAAGAGCATCCGACGGGCGATTCATTGTAGAGCTACCACTAAGGTCTAACATTTCCTTACGTGACTCCCGAGAATTTGCTTTGCGAAGTCTACTGCGTATCGAAATACGGTTGGCTCGTGATGATGACCTTCGTATGCGCTATAATGAGTTCATGCAGGAACTCATCGACATGAACCACATGGAAGCTGCAAAGGAATCAACTCACCAATGTTTTTATATGCCTCATCATCCTGTCGTTAAGGAGTCGAGCGTCACAACTAAGTTGAGGATTGTATTCAACGCATCTGCTAAAACCACCAACGGAAATTCTCTGAAAGACGCTTTACTCGTCGGTCCACAATTGCAGCAGGATTTATTTTCTATTCTGACGCGTTTCAGAACACATCGATATGCTGTAACAGCGGATGTAGCAAAAATGTACAGACAAGTACGCGTTTCTGAGGATCATATCGACTTGCAACGTATTGTTTGGCGCCAAGATCCATGTTTACCTGTACAAGATTTTCGCATGTTACGTGTAACTTATGGTGTAGCCGCTGCGTCCCACTTAGCCGTGAAGGCCCTGCAAGAAACCGCAAACCAGTCGGCGATCGACTGCCCGAAAGCTGTCAGCGTCATCTTAAAGGATTTTTATATGGATGATCTCCTTACTGGTACGTCATCAAAACACGACCTTTTAATTTTGCAAAAAAACGTAACATACATATTACAGGAAGGCGGGTTCGAGCTACGTAAATGGGCTTCGAATTGTGTAGAATTCAACAGTAGTATACGCCAGAAAATATTTCACACTATTTAGTCGACAGCAAAGAGATCCACGCTTTGGGTGTAATGTGGAACACAGAGGAAGATTTTCTCACGTTCACCGTTGATTTGAAAAACTCCCCTAAAACTATGACAAAAAGAGCATTTTTGTCGGACGCAAGCACCTTTTTCGATCCCCTGGGACTTCTCTCTCCCGCAGTAGTTAAATCAAAAATATGGTTCCACGAGGTTTGGCGCAACAAAGTCGGTTGGGACGACGTTATTCCCGAAGCTATTGCAATGAAGTGGTTGGAACATCGCTCTGAGTTGCAAATTCTTTCTTCCTCGCTGTACATATACTGATCTACTTCGTCTTCTGTAGGTTTTAGTAGTTTTGCTTGCTCTGCGGCGTTGCAAAGATTTAATATCCATTTCATAAAAATTGCCTGCGGTAAATTTTATAGCACGCTTGCTGTTTTCTAAAAAAATTAAAATATCCTGTCGTATGAGTATATAATGATTGATCCATTGAGAACGCCAATATGCTTCGCCACAACGTACGCTATGACGACCCAAAATTTCAGCAAAGTAGGTATACATAAACATATCGGAAATTGTTAAAAACAAATATTGTACTGTATTGAAGGCAAGTGCTAGTGTTAGTTCATTGAAAGCGCCACCAAAAGCTATCAAACAAGTCTGCGAAATAACTTGTAGCGATTTGAGTAGGCAGTAATAATTATAAATTTGCTCAAACTCTTTGCTCGCACCCATTATAAAGATGTGCAGTTGTATACACTGCACCACACCTGAATGCAAAGCTTTCGTTAAACTCAAAGTTGGTTTTTGAGCCTTTGAAGGATCTTGAAACCTCGATAGGTCAGTTAACTCTTCCTCGCTGTACATATACTGATTTACTTCGTCTTCTGTAGGTTTTAGTAGTTTTGCTTGCTCTGCGCGTAATCTCTTGACATCGGAGCCAACACATAAATAACCATAGTAGCTCAAATTCTTCAAACTGCAATAAAGAATATCGAATTGTCCGCACATAATAATAATTATCGAAGCAGAAATACCAGAGGCACTGGCGAAAATAGCACTAATTATCATTTGAGCCAACATCTGGTGCACACACAACACTTCATATACATAAGGTTGCAATGGATCAAGGGGATACCAAGCCTTCAAAGGCAACAAAGTCGTTTGGGACGACGTTATTCCCGAAGCTATTGCAATGACGTGGTTGGAACATCGCTCTGAGTTGCAAATTCTTTCAAATTTAAGGGTTAACCGTTGGCTGGGCGTGGGGACGACTGAGTCGAGCATGGAGTTACGCTTATTTTCTGACGCATCCGAGCGTGCTTACGCTGCGGTTGCATACGCCCGGACGGTAAGAAAAGACGGAACGGTTACCGTCGCATTGATATCATCAAATAGTAAGGTATCCCCCCTCAAATCAACCACGCTGCCGCGATTGGAGCTATACGGTGCGCATCTTGCCGCTAAATTGGTGCGGAACATTCAACAGAGTTGGCACGATTTGAGTTATCCCATATTTGCATGAACGGACTCGACGATTACGTTGGCGTGGCTGCAGGCACATCCCAGCAGATGGATGACGTTTATCGCAAACCGAGTTGCTGATATCCAAGAAGTGCTGCCTGCTGAGTGTTGGAACCATGTTCGATCGGAGTCGAATCCCGCAGATTGTGCTTCCAGAGGAGTGGCTCCATCGGAGTTGCTGCCTCATCATCTTTGGTGGAACGGTCCAGAGTTCTTAAAAGGCGATGAATCTTTCTGGCATCAAACGTCAACAGAGCAGCATACAACCGAGATGGGCATTAGAAACAATGTCACCACGCATGTCACGAGTTCAAGCAAGCATTGGTCAATTATGACGAGGTATTCGTCGTTTTCAAAGCTTCGTCGTATAGTTGCATATGTTTTAAGATTTGCTTATAATGCCCGAGCTGTCACTCGAATCCACGCTACGAAACGAGTCGGGGCTCCCACCTTCCAAGAGATCTCTGAAGCCGAGCTGCGTTTAATCAGGTATACCCAAACGTTCTATTTTTCTAACGAGATCTCTCTTTGCAGTGCGAAAAAGCCCATTCCACTGCGTAGCTGTCTCGTGCGTTTGCAGCCATACTTAGATGAGAAAAACGTTCTACGCGTTGGAGGAAGGTTGAAGAATGTAGCATTGTTGACAGACGTCATACATCCCATTATATTACCCTAAAACGTTCCGCTTGCGAAGTTGATCATCCACGATATCCACAAATATACATTACACGCTGGGTCTCGCATCATGCAGACAGTTTTGCAACGACGCTATTGGGTTATAGGGGCTCGAAGCTTGATACGAAACATTTATCACAAATGCGTTAAGTGCACTATTTTGAATCGTAATCTCGGCAAGCAATCAATGGGAGATCTACCTGAAACACGTACTACCTTTGCTCGCTGTTTTACTCGAACCGCTGTGGATTTTGCAGGACCGTACATGTATAAATTCACCCATGGTAGAGGAGCAAAGGCCACTAAGGGATACATATGTTCTTTTATATGCATGTGTACAGGCGCTATGCATCTGGAATTTTTGGCGACCTGACGACACCAGCGTTTCTCAACGCTTTCAAGAGGTTCATAAACCGCAGAGGCTACTGTAAGCACATGTCTTCAGATAACGGTACGAATTTCGTGGGTGCTGAGAAGGAGCTGCGAATCGCGTTTCAGCAGTGTATGGCTGACGAAAGGTTGCAATCGTTTTTCGCCGACTCAAACATCGAGTGGCGTTTCAATCCACCATCTGCACCGCACATGGGAGGTTATTGGGAAACCGGCATATAGAGAATAAAATATCACTTAAAGCGCGTATTAGGCGAAACTCTGCTTTCCTATGAGGAATTTAACACGCTATTGACCGACGTTGAATCTTGCGTAAATTCTCGGCCGCTTTGCGACAATTCTACAACAGCTGGCGACTTACAAGTCTTAACTCCTGGGCATTTTCTCGTTGGTGAATCGCTCAAGTCGCTCCCGGAACCTGAGGGTCAAGGGTTCCGTGGAAATATTTATCAGAGATGGCAGGTAATTTCCGCTGCGAGACAGTATTTTTGGCGCCGTTGGAGAGACGAGTATCTCGTCAGTTTACAGCGTCGATCAAAATGATTTCGCCCTTCACATAATTTCGTAGAAGGCGATGTAGTTGCTCTAGCCAACGAATCAACCCCACCGACGAAGTGGGCGCTGGCTAGAGTCATAAAATGCCATCCCGGTTCAGACGGACGTGTACGTGTTGTTACTTTGAAGACGTCAAATGGAGAGCTCGTTAGACAGATTGTGAAACTTTGCCTACTACCGACGTAGGAGTGTCTGTCGTGCACGGAAGGCTCATAGATTCATACATCTTTTCATGGAAATCTAATTAATTATTTTTTGAGATTCTTGCATTGTATACTTACTTTTATGCTGTAATTTATTATTCGTACCATGTAAAATTTTAATATTGTTGAACCTATCATAGATAGTTCAAGGGCGGCGGTATGTTGTGTTCGAATTTGCATATCTTAAAATCATAAACTATAATATGTTAGTCGTGCAAGGGTTAACGTTCAATCACATCAAGCTTGTGTGTTTGACGTTTGTGTTATCCCTATTTCTATTATTATTGAAAACTTATACTTTCTGCTATACAGTCCACTAGTGCCGCCGCAATTAAACTAACTAAATTCCATTCTTTGTACATTGATTAAAGTTGAATTAAATAGTATAAATCAAAAGCATTTGATCACGTTAGTCTATTCATTGGATAACACCGCCTAATCGTAAGGGTAACAACCGCAAAATCAACTGAAGATCGTATCACCCGCAACAGGTAAAACGCCGCAACATTTTTTGGTCCATCGAACTGAATCGCATAATTCACCAGTGTGCAAGAATAAAATCGCAAATATATTTATATATTTCAAAAATTCATAATTGCATAAAATCTAAATATACATACACATATTGCAATACGAAAAATTATATATTTGCAAAACCGCCGTAACTTTCATTTACCCTCTACGAATTTTCTCTACACACGTCGTTCGTATGTTTTTTTCATAATCTATACTAACCTTGATTTGCCATCTGCAACAGTAACAAACAAAATTACAGCATAGATATCCTTACATACTATATAAACATTCGTACATTCATTTTCAAGGAAAAATTTACAAAATAATAACCTTTTCATAAAACTAATAAATTGCAAAATGTCAAGCGCCGTCAAAACTCGCGATTCCGCACTCCATGCCATCAAGCGGTATATGACGAAGGCTGCTGATGAATCGCTTACAACGGATGCCGAAAATGTGAAAAGCTACCTACAACTACTTAATGAGCAGTGGGTCCGTTTTAATACTGCACAGGATGCGGTTGAAATCTCGTGCGGAACCGAAAGCATTGAGCTAGAAGAAAACAACAGAATACAAGCGGAGGCATGGTATACGATGGCCTTATCGAGTCTTAACCTAATGAAGAAGTGTCGCGAGGAGGTACAATCAACGCCGGCGGTAACGACGATAGTGTCTGCTGCAATACGCTTCCCTAAAATGGAGTTGCCTACGTTCTACGGAAACTCTACGGAATGGATGGGATTTTTCGACGCATTCTCTTCGCTGGTTGATCGCAACACCGCATTGACGGCTGGACAAAAACTCCACTATCTCCGAAGCTGTTTGAAAGGTGACGCCTTGAAAATTATAAATGGGTTTCAAATATGTGACGCAAATTATGAAGAAGCTTGGGAGCTCCTAAAAACGCGCTATAAGGTAATGCGTGTAATAGTGGAGGGGCATCTCAGAGCCATGTCGAGCGTGAAGAACGTAGCTAGTGACTCCGGTGAGTCGATTAAGGAGGTAATAGATACGTTTCGCCCTGTAGAATTTTGGGATGATTGGATCGTATACGAAGTAGTGAACAAGCTTGAATTTGAGACGCGAAAGCAGTGGGAGTTGTCAATCGTCAGCGATGAGACGCCAACATTCGAGAATCTGGTCTCATTTCTTTAAGTTAGGTATCGCTCACTCTCGATGCTTCCTTCAACAACCACACCAATACCCATCAAAGCTAAGGCTAACACCGTAGGCAAATCGGCAAATGCATTTCACGCTATGCCAAACCAAAAGAGCGTAGAATGTGCGCATTGTAAGGGGCCGCACAATGTATATAGCTGTGAAAAGTTCCGAAATCTCGATTCAAGCGCGAAATTAAAATTTATTATGGAGTCCGGTTTGTGTACTAATTGCCTGAGCCCAGGTCATTACAAAGCGAAATGTAATAGTTTATCTGGATGCAGGCTTTGTCATCGACGCCATCACACGCTTTTATATCACGCTATTTCTACGCCCAACACCGCAGCCGCTGTAACTACCGCTCGTTTCACCGCATCGCAACTAAATACCGCTACTGCTGATTCGTCTACAAGCCGCGCGTCCGCATTGACCTCTTCGTCTTCAAATTCCGTGGACAATCCGCAGATCCGAAAGGAGAAAACTGTGCTGTTGGCAACCGCACTGGTCAAAGTTCGTGATTGCTCTGGTAGTTGGCAATCAGCTCGCTTGCTGTTCGACTCTGGGTCACATGCCTCTTTCGTAACCGAGGCTTGCGTGCAACGTTTAGGGCTGCCTCGAAAGGCATCCGCAGTAGTCGTTACGGGAATAGGTCCTTCGCAAGGAGGTCGCTCAAGGGGCGAAGTATTACTTTCCCTATGTTCTTATTGCTCTAATCTATGCTTCTCTGTAAATGCGCTAATTCTACCCAAAATTACAAGTGACTTGCCAACCCAATCAGTAGCAGTTGCATCGTGGTCACACGTACAAGGCCTATTTCTAGCCGATCCTCACTTTATGGATCCTGAACGTATCGATATGCTCATCGGCATGGACGTTATGGAACTGCTCCTTTACCCCGAATTCCTGAGGGGACCACCTGGTACACCCATGGCTCAACGAACCGTGTTCGACTGGACGTTATTTGGTTGTGTCGATGAATTTGAAACCGCTACGACTTGTCTACAGTCGCTGCATTGGATAAGGCCCTTACCAGGTTATGGGAATTAGAGGAAGGACCTCAAAGGCACCATCTCACTGCTGAAGAACGTCAATGTGAAGAGATTTTTGAAAGAACGCATAGAAGAGCATCCGACGGGCGATTCATTGTAGAGCTACCACTAAGGTCTAACATTTCCTTACGTGACTCCCGAGAATTTGCTTTGCGAAGTCTACTGCGTATCGAAATACGGTTGGCTCGTAATGATGACCTTCGTATGCGCTATAATGAGTTCATGCAGGAACTCATCGACATGAACCACATGGAAGCTGCAAAGGAATCAACTCACCAATGTTTTTATATGCCTCATCATCCTGTCGTTAAGGAGTCGAGCGTCACAACTAAGTTGAGGATTGTATTCAACGCATCTGCTAAAACCACCAACGGAAATTCTCTGAAAGACGCTTTACTCGTCGGTCCACAATTGCAGCAGGATTTATTTTCTATTCTGACGCGTTTCAGAACACATCGATATGCTGTAACAGCGGATGTAGCAAAAATGTACAGACAAGTACGCGTTTCTGAGGATCATATCGACTTGCAACGTATTGTTTGGCGCCAAGATCCATGTTTACCTGTACAAGATTTTCGCATGTTACGTGTAACTTATGGTGTAGCCGCTGCGTCCCACTTAGCCGTGAAGGCCCTGCAAGAAACCGCAAACCAGTCGGCGATCGACTGCCCGAAAGCTGTCAGCGTCATCTTAAAGGATTTTTATATGGATGATCTCCTTACTGGTACGTCATCAAAACACGACCTTTTAATTTTGCAAAAAAACGTAACATACATATTAAAGGAAGGCGGGTTCGAGCTACGTAAATGGGCTTCGAATTGTGCAGAATTCAACAGTAGTATACGCCAGAAAATATTTCACACTATTTAGTCGACAGCAAAGAGATCCACGCTTTGGGTGTAATGTGGAACACAGAAGAAGATTTTCTCACGTTCACCGTTGATTTGAAAAACTCCCCTAAAACTATGACAAAAAGAGCATTTTTGTCGGACGCAAGCACCTTTTTCGATCCCCTGGGACTTCTCTCTCCCGCAGTAGTTAAATCAAAAATATGGTTCCACGAGGTTTGGCGCAACAAAGTCGGTTGGGACGACGTTATTCCCGAAGCTATTGCAATGAAGTGGTTGGAACATCGCTCTGAGTTGCAAATTCTTTCTTCCTCGCTGTACATATACTGATCTACTTCGTCTTCTGTAGGTTTTAGTAGTTTTGCTTGCTCTGCGGCGTTGCAAAGATTTAATATCCATTTCATAAAAATTGCCTGCGGTAAATTTTATAGCACGCTTGCTGTTTTCTAAAAAAATTAAAATATCCTGTCGTATGAGTATATAATGATTGATCCATTGAGAACGCCAATATGCTTCGCCACAACGTACGCTATGACGACCCAAAATTTCAGCAAAGTAGGTATACATAAACATATCGGAAATTGTTAAAAACAAATATTGTACTGTATTGAAGGCGAGTGCTAGTGTTAGTTCATTGAAAGCGCCACCAAAAGCTATCAAACAAGTCTGCGAAATAACTTGTAGCGATTTGAGTAGGCAGTAATAATTATAAATTTGCTCAAACTCTTTGCTCGCACCCATTATAAAGATGTGCAGTTGTATACACTGCACCACACCTGAATGCAAAGCTTTCGTTAAACTCAAAGTTGGTTTTTGAGCCTTTGAAGGATCTTGAAACCTCGATAGGTCAGTTAACTCTTCCTCGCTGTACATATACTGATTTACTTCGTCTTCTGTAGGTTTTAGTAGTTTTGCTTGCTCTGCGCGTAATCTCTTGACATCGGAGCCAACACATAAATAACCATAGTAGCTCAAATTCTTCAAACTGCAATAAAGAATATCGAATTGTCCGCACATAATAATAATTATCGAAGCAGAAATACCAGAGGCACTGGCGAAAATAGCACTAATTATCATTTGAGCCAACATCTGGTGCACACACAACACTTCATATACATAAGGTTGCAATGGATCAAGGGGATACCAAGCCTTCAAAGGCAACAAAGTCGTTTGGGACGACGTTATTCCCGAAGCTATTGCAATGACGTGGTTGGAACATCGCTCTGAGTTGCAAATTCTTTCAAATTTAAGGGTTAACCGTTGGCTGGGCGTGGGGACGACTGAGTCGAGCATGGAGTTACGCTTATTTTCTGACGCATCCGAGCGTGCTTACGCTGCGGTTGCATACGCCCGGACGGTAAGAAAAGACGGAACGGTTACCGTCGCATTGATATCATCAAATAGTAAGGTAGCCCCCCTCAAATCAACCACGCTGCCGCGATTGGAGCTATACGGTGCGCATCTTGCCGCTAAATTGGTGCGGAACATTCAACAGAGTTGGCACGATTTGAGTTATCCCATATTTGCATGGACGGACTCGACGATTACGTTGGCGTGGCTGCAGGCACATCCCAGCAGATGGATGACGTTTATCGCAAACCGAGTTGCTGATATCCAAGAAGTGCTGCCTGCTGAGTGTTGGAACCATGTTCGATCGGAGTCGAATCCCGCAGATTGTGCTTCCAGAGGAGTGGCTCCATCGGAGTTGCTGCCTCATCATCTTTGGTGGAACGGTCCAGAGTTCTTAAAAGGCGATGAATCTTTCTGGCATCAAACGTCAACAGAGCAGCATACAACCGAGATGGGCATTAGAAACAATGTCACCACGCATGTCACGAGTTCAAGCAAGCATTGGTCAATTATGACGAGGTATTCGTCGTTTTCAAAGCTTCGTCGTATAGTTGCATATGTTTTAAGATTTGCTTACAATGCCCGAGCTGTCACTCGAATCCACGCTACGAAACGAGTCGGGGCTCCCACCTTCCAAGAGATCTCTGAAGCCGAGCTGCGTTTAATCAGGTATACCCAAACGTTCTATTTTTCTAACGAGATCTCTCTTTGCAGTGCGAAAAAGCCCATTCCACTGCGTAGCTGTCTCGTGCGTTTGCAGCCATACTTAGATGAGAAAAACGTTCTACGCGTTGGAGGAAGGTTGAAGAATGTAGCATTGTCGACAGACGTCATACATCCCATTATATTACCCTAAAACGTTCCGCTTGCGAAGTTGATCATCCACGATATCCACAAATATACATTACACGCTGGGCCTCGCATCATGCAGACAGTTTTGCAACGACGCTATTGGGTTATAGGGGCTCGAAGCTTGATACGAAACATTTATCACAAATGCGTTAAGTGCACTATTTTGAATCGTAATCTCGGCAAGCAATCAATGGGAGATCTACCTGAAACACGTACTACCTTTGCTCGCTGTTTTACTCGAACCGCTGTGGATTTTGCAGGACCGTACATGTATAAATTCACCCATGGTAGAGGAGCAAAGGCCACTAAGGGATACATATGTTCTTTTATATGCATGTGTACAGGCGCTATGCATCTGGAATTTTTGGCGACCTGACGACACCAGCGTTTCTCAACGCTTTCAAGAGGTTCATAAACCGCAGAGGCTACTGTAAGCACATGTCTTCAGATAACGGTACGAATTTCGTGGGTGCTGAGAAGGAGCTGCGAATCGCGTTTCAGCAGTGTATGGCTGACGAAAGGTTGCAATCGTTTTTCGCCGACTCAAACATCGAGTGGCGTTTCAATCCACCATCTGCACCGCACATGGGAGGTTATTGGGAAACCGGCATATAGAGAATAAAATATCACTTAAAGCGCGTATTAGGCGAAACTCTGCTTTCCTATGAGGAATTTAACACGCTATTGACCGACGTTGAATCTTGCGTAAATTCTCGGCCGCTTTGCGACAATTCTACAACAGCTGGCGACTTACAAGTCTTAACTCCTGGGCATTTTCTCGTTGGTGAATCGCTCAAGTCGCTCCCGGAACCTGAGGGTCAAGGGTTCCGTGGAAATATTTATCAGAGATGGCAGGTAATTTCCGCTGCGAGACAGTATTTTTGGCGCCGTTGGAGAGACGAGTATCTCGTCAGTTTACAGCGTCGATCAAAATGATTTCGCCCTTCACATAATTTCGTAGAAGGCGATGTAGTTGCTATAGCCAACGAATCAACCCCACCGACGAAGTGGGCGCTGGCTAGAGTCATAAAATGCCATCCCGGTTCAGACGGACGTGTACGTGTTGTTACTTTGAAGACGTCAAATGGAGAGCTCGTTAGACAGATTGTGAAACTTTGCCTACTACCGACGTAGGAGTGTCTGTCGTGCACGGAAGGCTCATAGATTCATACATCTTTTCATGGAAATCAAATTAATTATTTTTTGAGATTCTTGCATTGTATACTTACTTTTATGCTGTAATTTATTATTCGTACCATGTAAAATTTTAATATTGTTGAACCTATCATAGATAGTTCAAGGGCGGCGGTATGTTGTGTTCGAATTTGCATATCTTAAAATCATAAACTATAATATGTTAGTCGTGCAAGGGTTAACGTTCAATCACATCAAGCTTGTGTGTTTGACGTTTGTGTTATCCCTATTTCTATTATTATTGAAAAATTATACTTTCTGCTATACAGTCCACTAGTGCCGCCGCAATTAAATTAACTAAATTCCATTCTTTGTACATTGATAAAAGTTGAATTAAATAGTGTAAATCAAAAGCATTTGATCGCGTTAGTCTATTCATTGGATAACACCGCCTAATCGTAAGGGTAACAACCGCAAAAGCAACTGAAGATCGTATCACCCGCAACAGGTAAAACGCCGCAACAATGTATATAGAATATATAAGGCGTTTTGTTGTTATTAAAACAATATTTTTATTTATATTAAAGCTTTTGTCATTTTTTTTAACTTTGAAAAAACTCCGAACACCATTCCTTCATTATATGTCATTCGACTGCCTAGTCCACTGCCTTCCACTCTATTCGCAACATAACCTCAAAATAAGCTGCCAAACTATATAGTAAACAATGATTTCCAGCAAGTTACTCGCCACTCGTAGCAGACTGGTGACTCTTATTTATTTATCCTCTTTGGCCAAAGACACTGGTGAGTTTTTTCGTGATAACAGCGTTACTACCTGGGCAAGAATCGCGATTTTCGGCGACATAATACTCCGGTTACAAATTTACCGGTAACGTTCAGAATCAGTCCGTAAGTCGCACACCCAAAAAGTTTTATTGCTATTTTGTATTTATTGTGATTATCGGCAACTTCTGTTTTGGAGCTTCGTAGCGTATTCACGTACGGCGGATCTTTTTAAGTAACAATTTTACATTTTATTTCAATTCTTTCCAAAAAATTGGTTTTATTTATGGAAAATTTTAAAAATTATTTTGAATATTAAAATATCAATTAAAATTATAATGTGCTCAAAATCAACAAATTCAGTGCACCACTCAATAAAGAATTTGTTTGTTGTTGTTCTAGCGATAAAGAAATTCTCCGAAGGTTTTGGGGATGATCGTACTTTGCCGGATATACATCGAACCTTCTGGTCATCCCGCCACCACCCCCTAATTTCTTAGATCTTGGGGTCGCCAGAGCCTTGGCTGCTAAGAAACAGGATTCGCCACGGGTAGGTGAGTTTGATAATTGGGTTAGAGAAGCTATAAACTGCGCTAGAAACCCCTTGAAACGGTTGCACTACACAACCCCTTCATATACATATTTCTTTGTACAACATATTAAAAGTGTTTCACATCCCAAAGACAATCAAAAGAGTTGAAGGAGGTCCACGCTTCTTTCCCCCATTGGCTTACTCTGGAAAGAGTCTTCGTATGTATCAATAAACAGTGGTTGGCCGAGCGGCTATATTTTCTATCTTTCTGCTCATGACGCAATAAAACCAGGCAGCTGATTTAAGTAGTACAACAACAAATATTTGACAGTCCTCATTTCCTCATAGTCCGGTCATTACAGTACTTTTGGTACTATTTTGCTACTTTTTAGCAATGTTATGTGCGGAAAAGAGTAAAATCGAAATCTCAGGCATTGGAAACGGAAACATGACAGAAAATTGATGAAAAAACAGAGGCAATTGGAAGAAAAAGTAGAGGACGTTGGAGTGAAGTGGGTTAAGTAAAGAGACCAAGATTAAGAGGGAGAGTGAGAGTAAAAGTAAGAATAAGGGTAATAGTTTGAGAGAAATTAGCAAAAAGAGGTTTAAAGGAAGGGTAAGAATAATATAAGGATAAGATTAAGAGTATTAGTGATAGTTAGATTTGGATAAGAGCAGGAAGAGTAAGAGGAAACGGGAAGATCTACGGAAGAATGAAAGGGATAGGGAAGTTGAATGGGCCGACTAAGGTAAACTAGAAAATGCACAGGGGAGAGGATTAAAAGGGTTAGCCAGAGAAGAGGCATGTGAATAGATAGAGAAAGTCGAAATCATGTCTGTCGGGTTTGATCATACGGCTATTTCTTATTTGTCTAAACGTTTCCAAGGTCAACCAGAGATGTTAAAGTTAAGTTTTGATAGACCGCATATTTTTTTTTGCCATCAATGAATTTATATGTCTGATTTTTTGAAGTTGGTGGTGAAGGACGGGCATTGGGTGGTTTTTGCGCAAATAATACCACGGTTGTAGTGGCTAGAAAGTAAACAATTTTCTATAAATGCAACGGCTTTGCATTTAGTGCAGAAGTCTTACCCATTCTTTGATGCAAGTAGTGGATTTCAAAAAATAATCATCTGGATAGGAGCATACTCTTTATTCGCCTAACAGAGGCTAGACATGTAGCACGAGCTGTACGAAATCATAAGAAATTCTTGATTTCAAAGAACACTTTTTTTGGACACTCCAGGTTTCGTCTCATCTATATTTTTGGAGAGACATTAAGGTCTAAATAGTGCCCGTATTACGTTTTACGATCCGTAATCGAAGCTTATTTTTAAATCACAATATCTCTGAAATGATGGATCGAATTAATGGCATACATATGTGAACTAGCGACAAATAGTACTCGTAAGATCCATAACATCTTATAATGTTTAGAAATAGTTTCACAGGGCCCGTTACACGTGTTACGATCCGTGATCGAAACTCATTTTTTATATCACAATAGCTCTTGAAAGGTGGATCGGATTAATGGCATATTTGAACTGACGGCAAATAGTGCTCGTTAGATCCATTCTTTATTATAATTTTTAAAAAAAAGTTTGACAGTTGCATAGTTATCGCTTGAGTGAAAATGGTTTACAGTAATTCATGTAAATCGTAATACGGGTCAATTTTTTGATGGCATTCCTGCGCACATTGTAATAATAATTTAAAAAAATGTTTGGCCCATGAGGGGATCGAACCCGCGACCTTCGCGTTATTAGCACGACGCTCTAACCAACTGAGCTAATGGGCCACATAACGACATTTAGTCTAAATGCGTATATCAAGCGAAATAGGAAATTCTATACTTAACAGCAAAGTTAAGTCAACTAGTATGACGAAAACATGTGCGTAGAAAGAACTTGATATAACAAAAAGCAATCTCGAAAAACACATACAATTCAAAACATATAACAAGTCCAAGGAAACCGATATGTACCTACATATTAGGGGGACTCATGTAAGCGTATAAATGCCTTATAAAGTTTGTAAACGTATAAATTTATCTAGTGCGTAAACGAACTGTCAAATTTTGTATGAAAAATCATTTACACAATTTGTATAAATTTAAGCGGACATTTCATTGTGTAAACGCGGTAAACTCAAAGGAATGCAACCTTACAGACATTACAGCACACATTTTCATCAGAAATCTCCAACATTAGCAATTCATTTACAAGAATATCTTAGTGCAGACGTTTTAGTTTTGATTTTTCACTTAATCTTGGCATTTTTTAATTTGTATAACAATCTAAAAAATTTTGTTTGGCAATAATACATCTGATAAGCAATCAAGTTTATCAAGAGTATTACTAGGTGCGTTCATATAACAGCGTGTGTAAATGGATATAATTTTACACCTTATAAGTTTATATGCTTTCATGAGTCCCCCTATTATTTAAGTATTCTGTATCTGCGCACACCCACAGACAAATACTGATTAAACGCCCATGAAATGTCCAACAATGCTGGTGGGTAGAGCTGCAAAAGTATCGATATTCGGCATACTCGATATTTTCGATATTTAAGAGGGAGGGTATCGATATATCGCGATATATATCGAATTTTTTGTTATAGTGAAAAGCTATTACTTAATTTAAAAGCAATATCAGACATTTATGTAAATATAATATATACATGTATATATTTATGTAATATTGTCTTCATAATTTCGAAACAACCATAAAACACATTCTGCAAAGTTGTCCGCGATGGTAGTTTATGCAGCGAAGCCAGGGTATATACAAAGTTACGACACCCTTTGTCATCCACTATGTGAAAAGGTCAAGCGTCTGCGGTGGCTAAACCACAGTAGGGTGCTGTCAAAAGCCTTTTTACGTGATGATGGATCTTCATATGTTTTTTCATATAAAAATTAATCTTATTTGGCGAGCTATGTGAATGTAAATTTGCAGTTGTATGCGATCGTTCTAGATGGTGAAACAAATTGGACGTATACCACTAGTTGTATAACATTTTTTGAAATAGTATTACTGATTTTGTCAAAATGGGTCCAAATGCTTGACTTTGTACTTCGTAGCTTTTTGGCAACACAATTTTCGTCTTCAAACTCAATGATGTATTCTGTTGCGTGTATATCTACATATACGAATACATGTATGAAAAAAATAACGTAACTTTCTCATTGAACTTTTGTAAGAATTTTTCAATATTCAGAGCCACCAACTTTTTAGGCATTCATCTAAAATAAACACAAATCTTACATAATGTATGTAATTTTGTTTATTCATGTTTTATTTGTCTTACCAAAGTTTTAGAAGCTGGTAATTCCTCCGCTAGAAAATAATAATAAATAGAATAAGAAATGGGAATAAAGTACTCGATATTTAGAAAAAAACATCGATAATCGCACCGCGAACCTGGTGTCGATGTATCGATATTTATATCGATACTTTTGCAGCTCTACTGGTGGGCATTGCTTCTTCCGTATGTGATATGTATTGTTGGTAAGCGCAAGCCACATACATATATGCATATGTACAGCAATGCTGATAGAAACGAAGTAAACAACTGGGAAACAACAACAGACAGGGGAAGTCGTAAATAACACAGTAAACCCCTCATAAAACGGATGATATACATATCGTAGCTCTGTTGCCAGAAAGATGAGTGTGTAAAAATTAAGCTAATATACGTCCAAAAATATCGTGAGCGATGTCAAACGACGCGTATTCACCTCGGTATTAACAATCCGAGGACGGAAAATATTTTGAGTCGTTCAAAAGATATTAACGAAAAACCCCAAAATGACACTAGACTCCTCCGAAACCGGGAGTGGAATGCAAACACTACCCTAGTTGGGTTCAACGCCTGGTTTGCGATCAAAATTAAATCCGATGAAAAGACCTTTCTGCACAATTTTTTTCCTGTGTTCACCAAAATCATCAAAATTATAAACAACCACATAAAAATCTGCAATTATCTGCTGACTGAGCTATAATTTTACCGTGTTTTTAACTTTTAGTTTTTTTAAATTTTTTTTTTGTTGTTGTTGTTGTTGTAACGATAGAGACACTCCCCGAAGGTTTTTGGGGAGTGTTACCGATGTTGATGGTTCTTTGCCGAATATAGATCCGGTACGTTCTGGTAACAACATCAGGTACTAGCCCGACCATCTTGGGAACGTTTTAATATAATCACATTGAACCTTCTAGGCCATCCCGCCCCACTCCCTAATGCCATAGCGAACTTGGGGTTGCCAGAGCCTAGACTGCTAAATATGTGTATGATACATGCATACTTGTAACAGGATTCGCCCCGCGTAGGTGAGGTTGACAATTAGGTTGTGGAAGGTGTAAAGTGCGCTTATCAACCCGCTGAATTCCAATTTTTTAGTTTAATATTTTTTCATTCGACAGTCCTGAAAGTTGTTCTCCTTGTTTCCGTATCTTTTTCGTCAATCTCCGTTTTTTAGATTCAAGTGTTTTTTTTTGTTTCTACCAGTAATGAATTATTAAACTACCAACCCTACCAGAGGTCCAATAGAACAGGGAAGGTTTAGCCTGGTGCTCTGGGGCCAAATCGTAACATCCGTGATCGTATAACTCGTCACGAAAAAATATGATTTTCGTTTTATGACATACGTGAACGTACTACTTCGATCGTAATTTTGTATTGCAACATACATGACGAGTGACTGAACGTACACGTTTTGTTACACTTTCATTCGCACACAAACTGGCGATCGTATACACACGAATTTCATTTAAATGTAAAAAAAAATTGTTAAAATAGATGAATAAGTAAAATATAATAACAAATTTCAAACCGTTATTATTAACAAAGGTCGAAATCAAACAAGCTTAATCCAAGCGAAAAGGAAATATTGGCGGAATTCATGGCGACCCACCCAGTTTGGTATTGGCTTGCTTCAAATTTAACTTCTCCAGAAGGTAACGAAAAACTTCTAAAGTTGAGCGCAATCTCTTCAAGAAACTGAAATAATATTTTATTACAAAGATATAATACATAAATGATATTCTTGCGCTTTGTTCGATAAATCCAAAGGGTTACTGCACTCTCTTAATCGCTTTTGGACTATCTTTTCATCGCCTTCGCTATTGCTGGAGTTCAAACAAAGCAATAAAATTTGATCCATCGCAGTTATTTACTTTATTATTTATATTTTGGCAACCAATTTGCCAGTTCAAAATCTATTGTGAGCTAAAAATACAATCCAACCTAGTGTGGCTCGTAGAATTTATTGTGAATTGAAAAATTACGGGTTCGAATGCCACTCCCGGGAGAAAAGCCTTTGAAGAGATTTACAAGGTATAATCGAAACAGCTGTCGCTTTGTCCGTCCTGATGTCACGTTCTTTAAATTTTTCCCAAATTATTAAATAAAAAATAAATTACGTTCCGTTTGCTATCGGATGTTATAGTCCCATTTTGTTTATACGTTTGACGTATCACGTAATTTTCTTCCGTATAGTTGCCAATCCGTGATCGCATGTTACGATTCGGGCCCTGAGTTTGACGCTTGCGACATGACATTTTTAAGCACCTTGTGCCATTCATCCCTCGGCATGTTCCTCACTTAGTTTTTGATTAAGTGGCATAAAATTGAATGACAATTTAGCGCTCAGAGTTTAATAAAATATGAATATTAGCATAATAAGGAAATCAGAGGATAATGGAATACCTTATTAAATTTTTTGTATTGTCATAGGTCCTTGCTACATGTGCAAATCTTCTGATTAATCAAACTTCTGGAAATTGATGAAAATTATTTTGTGGAAATGCAAAGATACATGGATGGAATTTTAATTCAAAATTTAAAACCATTCATCCATTGGTTTTAGCAATTTTTTTTTAACTTTTTGAACTAAATTGAAAACCTCTCAACTTACTAATGTGTTTTTTAAATTTTTTTGGGATTATATATTAAACTTAACTGAAAGATAGGTCTTAAATCTCAACTACTTTAAAAATGGACTGAAAAGTTTAAAATCAGACACTTCTGGGCCTAAAACAACACCAAAAAGTTTAAACTTGGCAAATTTACATCCTAAGCTGACGAAATAGCAATAAAAAATTTTATAGAAATTCGTACACGTATGAAGTTGATGCCGTCCCGTCATATGAGAGTTATCTGTAGTTATTTCTTTCGATTTGCTTTCTGAGGCTAAGCAAATGAGTGCCCGCCAAATCGCGTCATTTAGCTCTGTAGTCAAGAGAAAATGAAATCGTGGAGAGTAGCATACTCTGACTGGCTGTTCGCCTGGTATTTTCGCTTAGCATTTCTTGCTCTTTTTTGCTAGCTTGCAAGCGATGCATACCGAGCGTTGAAAGCGTAGCAAACTGGTATAACAAATGCAGACCTTTTAAGGGAATTTGTGCCATAGAAGCAACAAGCTGAGTTTAATAGTATGAATTCAGAAAAAGAGTATTTATTTAACACGGGTTATTTATTATTTTTGAATGCGCAAAATTTTTGTTTTATATTATTTATTTTCACGTCAAGCTTTCCATTCGAGTAAAAAGTAGTTACTCGTGATTTCGAATTGAAGTCGCTTTTGTAGCAGTAAACCATAATAAGCAGATGGTGTAGCTGACTGAACGGAAGTGCGCTTGAAGTTTTTACCTTAAATGCTTGCACAGCAACGCTTATGTGATTGTCTTAGGTAAGTAAAAATTTAGTTTGCTTAAAGCACTCTTCTTTTAAATGCTTAGAATAGCATTCTTGATTTTCATTGATGTGCCGTTATTTGTGCACTTTTTACTAAGAGAATTTTTACAACAGTTCGTTTGTTATTATCAAGGTTACTGTAAACAAGTAAGGAAGATTAAGTTCGTGTACCCGAACATTACATACTCAGTTGAGAGCTATGGTGACAACATAAGGGAAAATAACCATGTAGGAAAATGAACCGAAGGAAACCCTGGAATGTGTTTGTATGAAATGTGTATCAAATGAAAGGCATTAAAGAGTATTTTATGAGGGAGTGGACCATAGTTCTATAGGTGGACGCCATTTAGGGATATCGCCATAAAGGTGGATCAGGGTTGACTCTAGGATTTGTTTGTACGATATGGGTATCAAATGAAAGGTGTTAATGAGTATTTTAAAAGGGAGTAATCCTTAGTTCCATAGGTGGACGCCGTTTCGAGATATCTCCATAAAGGTGGACCAGGGGTGCCCTAGAATTTGTTCTACAATATGGGTATCAAACGAAAGGTGTTAATGAGTATTTTAAAAGGGAGTGGGCCTTAGTTCTATAGGTGGACGCCGTCTCGAAATATCGCCATAAAGGTGGACCAGGGGTGACTCTAGAATGTGTTTGTACGATATGGGTATCAAATTTAAGGTATTAATGAGGGGTTTAAAAGTGAGTGGTGGTAGTTGTATAGGTGGTCGCCTTTTCGAGATATCGCCATTAAGGTGGACCAGGGGTAACTCTAGAATACGTTTGTATAATATGGGTATCAAACGAAAGGTGTTAATGAGTATTTTAAAAGGGAGTGGGCTTTAGTTCTATAGGTGGACGCCTTTTCGAGGTGTCGCAATAAAGGTGGACCAGGAGTGACTTTAGACTTTGTTTGTACGATATGGGTATCAAATGAAAGGTGTTAATGAGTATTTTTAAAAGGGAGTGGGCCCTCGTTTTATAGGTGGTCGCCTTTTCGAGATATCACCATAAAGGTGGATCAGGGGTGACTCTAGAATATTTTTGTACGATATGGGTATCAAATGAAAGGTGTTAATGAGTATTTTAAAAGGGTGTGGGGCTTAGTTCTATAGGTGGACGCCTTTTCGAGATATCGCCATAAAGGTGGACCAGGGGTGACTCTAGAATGTGTTTCTACGATATTGGTATCAAATTAAAGGTATTAATGAGAGCTTTAAAAGGGAGTGGTGGTAGTTGTATATGTGAAGGCGTTTTCCAGATATCGACCAAAATGTGGACCAGGGTGACCCAGAACATCATCTGTTGGATACCGCTAATTTATTTATATATGTAATACCTGCCAAGATTTCAAGGGTTCTTTATTTCGCCCTGCAGAACTTTTTCATTTTCTTCTACTTAATATGGTAGGTGTCACAACCATTTTACAAACTTTTTTCTAAAGTTATATTTCGCGTCAATAAACCAATCCAATTACCATGTTTCATCCCTCTTTTCGTATTTGGTATAGAATTATGACATTTTTTTCATTTTTCGTAATTTTCGATATCGAAAAAGTGGGCGTGGTTACGGTCCGATTTCGTTAATTTTAAATAGCGATCTGAGATGAGTACCCAGGAACCTACGTACAAAATTTCATCAAGATACCTCAAAATTTACTCAAGTTATCGTGTTAACTGCCATGCGGAAGGACAGGGGGACGACTGTGTATAAAAACTGGGCGTGGCATCAACCGATTTGCCCATTTTCACAGAAAACAGTTAACGTCATAAAATCTATGCCCCTACCAAATTTCAAAAGGATTGGTTAATTTTTGTTCGACTTATGGCGTTAAAAGTATCCTAGACAAATTAAATGAAAAAGGGCGGAGCCACGCCCATTTTGAAATTTTCTTTTATTTTTGTATTTTGTTGCACCATATCATTACTGGAGTTGAATGTTGACATAATTTTACTTATATACTGTAAAGATATTAAATTTTTAGTTAAAATTTTACTTTAAACAATTTTTTTTTTTAAAAGTGGGCGTGGTCCTTCTCCGATTTTGCTAATTTTTATTAAGCGTACATATAGTAATAGGAGTAACGTTCCTGCCAAATTTCATCATGATATCTTCAACGACTGCCAAATTACAGCTTGCAAAAGTTTTAAATTACCTTCTTTTAAAAGTGGGCGGTGCCACGCCCATTGTCCAAAATTTTACTAATTTTCTATTCTGCCTCATAAGTTCAACTCATCTACCAAGTTTCGTCGCTTTAGCTGTCTTTTGTAATGAATTATCGCACTTTTTCGGTTTTTCGAAATTTTCGATATCGAAAAAGTGGGCGTGGTTATAGTCCGATATCGTTCATTTTAAATAGCGATCTGAGATGAGTGCTCAGGAACCTACCTACCAAATTTCATCAAGATACCTCAAAATTTACTCAAGTTTTCGTGTTAACGGACGGACGGACGGACGGACATGGCTCAATCAAATTTTTTTTCGATCCTGATTGTTTTGATATATGGAAGTCTATATCTATCTCGATTCCTTTATATATGTACAACCAACCGTTATCCAATCAAACTTAATATACTCTGTGAGCTCTGCTCAACTGAGTATAAAAATCAAGAGATTCTGAGCAATTCGAAATTTATACTATTGAATATTTATCGTAGAGAAAAATTTGTATTTAACTTACTTTTTAAAAAAGAAATTTTATTTAGTACTCGTATTTATATTTATTTACATCAATGGACTGAATGTGTTTACGTAGGTATTAAATTTAATTGGAGCTTAACCGTTCAAACTGGCGCCAACTGAAAACACCAAGGGAATTTAAATCGTTTTCCACCTGGTTCTTCCAGCGACGTGTGTGCGCCCTCCTCCTCTGCTTCCATAGGCGGGATCCTATAGGAATACTTTTTTTCTCGGAGCATCATCTTTCATTAGCATAGCATGCATGACCCAGGCAGCGTAGCCGCTGTGTTTTAATAAAGTTCGTACAGCTCATCAATAAATATTCGTCGGTACTTGCCGTGCCCGACGCGTAGACGCTCATACATCTTTCGAAGAACTGTTCTCTCGAACACTCCTAGAACCGCATCATCTGATGTTGTCATGGTCCATGCTGCGGCACCATATAGCAAGCTGGGGTGATACTTAACTTGTAAAGCATGATCTTAATTTCTCCAGATAGGACTTAATTTTATTAGTGTTAGTTGGCGTAGTGATTCTTTGCTGAATGTGTTTAGGATTAACAAAAAAATAAGCGTTTAGATAATAATGCCCTCCTCAGGCGCGGATCTACGAGAAATTTTATTTTTCAAATACTTTACAAAACAAAAATGAAATATCCAAAGAAAACAAATATTCAAATGTTCAATACTTAATTTTGGCATTTCACGATGCACGGAAATTTATACATGAATACCGCTTTTATAAAAATAAAACAAAAATTTAGGAAACTTTTTGATACCATTTCCCCGTTACTACTAATTTTATTGATCTTGATTTTTTAAGCGCAGGTTTATAGACCTAGTGGTAATACAAGTTTTGGCGAGTCGCCCATTTTTTCAGCTACTCGCAAATAATTATAGTCATCATATTTGTTTATTTTGCTTACAGCTGGAATCGCTGTTCCATGATTTTATATGTCCAGGCTAAGTTATTGTTTTGTGATTTTTATTTTTCGATCATATATTTGATACTTTTTCACATCTTTCAAGCAAATCCATTAAAACAAAAGATTTGAGAGATGAAATTGATTAAAACTATGAGGACTGTGATTTTAATTGGGCTTAGTATGTTTTTAATTGATCTTAAAGTTGCTTTTAATTAACTTTTAAAATTCGACATATTTTCATTCATTTAGCGATATCCATCTTTTAGAGAGCGTATCATTCAAATATCTATCCATATCAAAACTATAAATTTTGTAATTAAAACAGATGTTTAAGATCTACAAGGCGGCCCACAGCCCCATATAATTTGACATGGTAATTTCACCAGCTGGTAAAGTTCTGAAAATTTACCACAGAGTAAAGTTTTGTATTCGGTTTTGCTTAAAAATTACAGATACCAGATTTTAGAGGAGATGGAATTGCTGTTGGAATATTAGAGGGAAAAGTTCTTCGGAAGATTTGTGGTCCTTTGTGATAATAACAGTGTGTATCGCAGTAGGTTTATTGATGAGCTTTATGTAGACATACTTATCGTGTAAGGATTAATAGCCAGAGCAGGGCTATTCAAAACTGAAAGTGCACCTGTATTAGTGAAAGCGCAATCGTCGCTGTGATCGTGCGGGTGAATTGATTTTTTATTTAGTCGCTTACTAGCAAGCAACGAGCTAACAACAAGCATATATACCACGCATAATTTTTCATACATATTTTGATACCGATCAGCCGGATATTGCTACACCAAGTGCCAAGCGACGACTAACTCAATTAACGACGTCAGAGCGAATCATATGCGTGTGAATTGAGAGGGCACAATTGTGCTATGAAATGAATAGCCCTGGCCTAGAGGTTTCGCTGGCTTGAACTTGCTTAGCGCTCTCAATAGGCGTCATTCATAGCGATTAAGAGATAACTAGCGGGTCTTGTTGAATTAGCCTTTACACAAGTTGATTTCCGGGTCTATTTTTACTTTCTTACTGCTTCATGTTTGTCCGCAAAAGGTGGAGAGTCTTGTAATCAATTTTTGAGAAACTCCCCGTGGAGGTATAGTCTTGAAACTTGGAGATAAAAAATATAAATAAATGCCGAAGGGCGACCCTCCTTAAAAAAACTTTTTTCTAACTATATATGTATACTTGTTTCTAAAATTTTGATGTTGTTTTTTTGTCTAGGGCGTGAGCCGGGGATCCTCGGTGTGGTAGGCGAAGCACGCTACCACCACACCACGGCGGCCGCGATAGTGCAGGGATCGACATACATATTTAGAGATCTTGCGAAAATCAATAAAGAGCATGTGAAATTCTGCGATCGATTTTTGTAACTTCTCATTGAGCTAGAAACTTGAAGCCTTAAGGCTCCATTACTGATACTTAGCATAGACTTGACTTGATTTACAGTTCTGTTAAATGAACATTGCATGTTACTGATTACTCAAAACTTAGCAACACTTAACTTGACTTAAAAGTCTGTTGAATTTTGATTTTCTATATAAGTTCTAAGTGACGTTTATATTTTGAGATTCCATTTGCTTGTTTCCATTTCATTTTGACATTTTGTCATACAAATTGACATTTATTGATTATGATGCCAGATTGTATGCGCTAAGTGGAGTATAATCGTGGCTAAGTTGCCAAGTTTACGCCAAGTCAAGTCAAGCCTATGCTAAGTATCAGTAATGGAGCCTTTACACTTAGATCAGGGGCCCTATTCGCTAACTGTGAGCTGTAAAGTGTACACAAGAAATTGTGTAAACTTTGAAATTCTGATTCTGTAAAGCAAAACTGTGAACAAAAAAACTCACTGATAAAAACTTCGTGAGTTTTCTTGGCAGCCAGTGTACACTATTCTGACATTCAAAACTCATACGCACTCTTGCAGAATGACTTTTTTGTTTTCATGGCGTTTGATGAATATTTTCTCACTGACATAAGACTTTTACATTCAGCGCTCATTCAGCGGAACAATGTATACAATAATTTACAAAATCGCATGAAAATTTAAAGTGTAAACTGAGTGTGCAAATGAGTTTTCAATGAGTGTACATTTTTCAGTTTTTCACAGTTAGGGAATTGACCCCCAGGGAAGCGTGACAATGGGACAAAATTTCCGCTATTTTTGAGACTATTATGAAAATTGTGCGGATGGGAAACTGGAAAATACTTTTCAGCATAAGCAATTGCACTTCACTTGACTATTCTGAAGTACAATTTACAGTTTCTAAATTGAAATTGACTTTTTTTAAAATACATACATATAACGTTTTCTGAAGTACATTTGACTATTCTGAAGTCCAATTTATAGTTTCTGAATTACAAATAATAATTCTAACGTATATTTTACGATTTCTTAACAACATTTCATAGTTTCTGAAGTACACTTGAAAAAGGTGTAACTTTTTTACTCTATAAGGCATTCAATAAAGCAATAATAAGATAATTAAGAATTTGTATTTTGCATGACATACTGGGGTTTAAAAAACACTTATTAAATGCAGAAAACTTGACTAATTACTTCATTTGCCCTGCTTTTGTTTTCGAAATTTTGATATTTCACTAAACGCTTTGGGTTTTTTAAATTAGGTACTTCCTATTCTCCTCTTAAATACGGCACGAAAAATGTTTTGTTATTTTAACCGTAATCAACAGGCAGTAGATGGACACAGGGTATAGGTTACGTTTCGTGGTAGCTGCCCTGATAGGGGAAATTCACTTGGACAACATAAATAAATGTTCGTTGTATACATAAAAAATACAATAAAATAGAATAAAGTAACGGTGACGTAGATAAAGCTACTTAGATAATAGTTGGGTAACAACGATAAAGTTACGAATGATACCGATCTCAACCTTGGATAAATCCTCAGGAGATCAAAGTGAGTCGCGACCGAAGTACCTTCGCCTTGTTCTGGCAAAAGCTGGACAATCAAGCATAAAGTGATGTTATGATTTCACCTCATCATCCTCAATACAGTTGCAGCATGATGGATTTTGCAGTATATTGAGACGTACCGCATGGTTACCCATGGGACACAGGGTATAAGGGTGATTATATTGCTTTTATATCTGTATCACGACTTTGAGTATTATCCATGGCCGAACCATACAAGCATGGTGACATACCTACATACACACACAAATCATACGGCGTCCGAAGTTGAAGTGTCAAATCATATTAAAAAGTACTAATCAGCTGATTTCCGGCGGTCACCTGTCCCTTGTCCCGCCATGGTATCATCACAACGGTTACCTCTTCGCACCTTGTTTTGTACATACATACCTGCTATTATTTGTCTTGCTTATTACTCATTGCTTACGCTTACTTAAGAGCATAACAAGCGATTGTTGTTGTTATTGTTAAAATATTTACTCTACAATTTTGTATAGCCATAAATAAACATACATACATATTTTTATTTTCCCTTGCTTGGTCATGTATTAAAATTTTTTTCATGCACGTATTCAATTTGCAGTCTCAATCGGATCTCTTTGAAATGAATGCAACTCTGTATTTACTACTTAATTTGCTAGTGAATTGCTTTGTCGTTGAAACCTCTTCGTTTATACAATTATTACCTCAATGAATGTTATTTATCTCTTAATGATTTCGACTCCCTTTCATTATTTTTGTGGGTCAACTGAAAATTTTCTGTAAAATACTTTGATTGTTTATACATAGTTGTTGTATAATTAGTAGTATTCAATTTTATTAAGTCCGAATCTTTCAAAAGATAATTGAATACAATTTTTTGTTCTACTTCTCTTTGCTAACATTGCGTGTTCTTAAATTCATAAGTAAATTAATATACTCGCACTGGTTTCGCAGCTAAGAGAATCCCTATTATAATCTAGTTTTGCATTGAAATAAAGAGTTCCCAACTAAATAAGCTGTTTCCGATGTCGCTTAACTTACTGACAAACAAGATTTAAGCAATTTTACTAGGGCAACAGCAATTTGAATAAGAGTTTCTCGTTTCCTCTTAGTTAAAAAAAAAAATGTAGATACTTATTGCAAATATATACCTTTTCATACAATCGACTCTAAGGCAAATACCATATATATATACTACATACACTCACCAGTGATGAAATCTTCGATACAGTGGTACTATTTTTAATACATTTGGTAAAAAAAGTACTTCAATTAGAGTTGCAGAACTATCTATGGTGGCGCTATTTATAATTTTCGATAGTCTATCGCATTGTTAATTCAACTCCGAACAAAATGTCTTTGTTATATATATATGTACAATAGGGTGGTTCTTATTAAAAAAAATGTAAAGCGCGATAACCTCCGAAGAGGGTTTCGTCGTGTTCCTTTTAATTCTTCCTATAAATTGGCGGTCTTGTTTTATGCGTACTCCGAACGGCATCTGCAAGGCAGATGAGTTTTCATTGAAAAGCTCTCAGTAAGCTTTTCATAGAAGAAATACACTTGGCGGCCGCCTCCGTGCTCCTTTTGATTTTTCCTACAAATTGGCGGGACGGGACAACTGAATTTTTTATGCCGACTCCGAACAGCATCTGCAAGGCAAGTGAGTTTTCACTGAGACCTTTTCATGGCAGTTTGCGGTAAAAACGGCAACCAAAATCGGAAATAGAACACACATAACATTACTTAAGTGACTTTAAGCTAACACATAACATTACTGAAGACGACGCGAAATTCGGTACGGATTAGGCAGTCCAAAAAAAATGTTTGAGAAATGCAAAAATGTATTATGAATGTAAACTTGAAGAACTTTTTCTGAAAGACTCACTATCGATTATTGATAGGCTTAATAAATTATTACATTGTTAAGACCTCCTGCGTTGATTAGTATTCGGATGTATTAGTTAGTATAGTGTGATTAGTTAGTATGGTTCGACTCAAAAGGTCTGAAAGAGAAAATATTTGTTTGTAGAGATATTTTAAGAATTAATGAACTTAACACCAGTAAATAATAATTGTTATTCAATTGGGAAAAACTAAAAAGAAATATTTACTGACATATTGCGCTGGTACCATTTCGAAAACCGCCACGTCATCATAGGCAGACAATTTCGTAATGTTTTTTTATAGTCAGTTGAGCAGAGCTCACAGAGTATATTAAGTTTGATTGGATAACGGTTGGTTGTACATATATAAAGGAATCGAGATAGATATAGACTTCCATATATCAAAATAATCAGGATCGAAAAAAAATTTGATTGAGCCATGTCCGTCCGTCCGTTAACACGATAACTTGAGTAAATTTTGAGGTATCTTGATGAAATTTGGTATGTAGGTTCCTGAGCACTCATCTCAGATCGCTATTTAAAATGAACGATATCGGACTATAACCACGCCCACTTTTTCGATATCGAAAATTTCGAAAAACCGAAAAAGTGCGATAATTCATTACAAAAGACCGATAAAGCAACGAAACTTGGTAGATGAGTTGAACTTATGACGCAAAATAGAAAATTAGTAAAATTTTGGACAATGGGCGTAGCACCGCCCACTTTTAAAAGAAGGTAATTTAAAACTTGCAAGCTGTAATTTGGCAGTCGTTGAAGATATCATAATGAAATTTGGCAGGAACGTTACTCTTATTACTATATGTACGCTTAATAAAAATTAGCAAAATCGGAGAAGGACCACGCCCACTTTTAAAAAAAATTTTTTTAAAAGTAAATTTTAACAAAAAATTTAATATCTTTACAGTATATAAGTAAATTATGTCAAGATTCAACGCCAGTAATGATATGGAGCAACAAAATACAAAAATAAAAGAAAATTTAAAAATGGGCGTAGCTCCGCCCTTCTTCATTTAATTTGTCTAGGATACTTTTAACGCCATAAGTCGAACAAAAATTAACCAATCTTTTTGAAATTTGGTAGGGGCATAGATTTTATGGCGTTAACTGTTTTCTGTGAAAATGGGCGAAATCGGTTGATGCCACGCCCAGTTTTTATACACAGTCGTCCGTCTGTCCTTCCGCATGGCCGTTAACACGATAACTTGAGCAAAAATCGATATATCTTTACTAAACTCAGTTCACGTACTTATCTGAACTCACTTTATCTTGGTATGAAAAATGAACGAAATCCGACTATGACCACGCCCACTTTTTCCATATCGAAAATTACGAAAAATGAATTGGATGAAAATTACGAAAAAAGGGATGAAATATGGTAAGGTAATTGGACTGTTTTATTGACGCGAAATATAACTTTAGAAAAAACTTTATAAAATGGTTGTGACACCTACCATATTAAGTAGAAGAAAATGAAAAATTTCTGCAGGGCGAAATAAAAAACCCTTAAAATCTTGGCAGGTATTACATATTTAAATAAATTAGCGGTATCCAACAGATGATGTTCTGGGTCACCCTGGTCCACATTTTGGTCGATATCTGGAAAACGCCTTCACATATACAACTACCACCACTCCCTTTTAAAACTCTCATTAATACCTTTAATTTGATACCCATATCGTACAAACGCATTCTAGAGTCAACCCTGATCCACCTTTATGGCTATATCCCTAAATGGCGTCCACCTATAGAACTATGGCCCACTCCCTCATAAAATACTCTTTATTGCCTTTCATTTGATACACATGTCATACAAACACATTCCAGGGTTTCCCTCGGTTCATTTTCCTACATGGTTATTTTCCCTTATGTTGTCACCATAGCTCTCAACTGAGTATGTAATGTTCGGTTACACCCGAACTTAACCTTCCTTACTTGTTTTTAAACACGTTTGGCCGAGGATCAAACAACGGTCAACCCGCTGAAATCACAATCGCCTAAAAATTATGCGTAGAGTATAAACTTGTGCTCTCACTGGGATATTACTAGCCTCTCTGTGACGATGATGTTCCGGAGATATCCAAAAGTACGCCCGAAATGTAGTGTCGACTCCACTGGCATCTAAAAAGTACCTAAGTAGAACATTATGACATATTTTGTCCGTAAAGTTTGGTTGTAAAGCCGACATAAATGCGTATTTGTCTAGTGGCTACATCGACCAGGGTGATAAACGCTAAATAGATATGTATATTTCAGAGAAAAACAACATGTTTGTAGAGGATCAGCCCTAAAATTGAGCAAACGCTGTCGTCACAGATCATCTTTCCTTAGTTAGAGGAGTTTCGAATGTCTATTGGAACAGCGTCATATACATACATCTGCGCGTACTACATTGCTCCATGTATAAGCAAACAAACGATAAAATAAAAATAAAAACATCTGGTATATAAAATTGACATTATTTATTTGTCAGCTCAAATTGCCCAAAAACTCGAAAATTTTGAGCAAACATTTGAGCAGTTAGAACAAGCTTCGATCTACACCTTTTTCAGTTTATATTCAAAAAGTTCCAATTCATATTCAGAATAACACAATTAATATTCGGAAAGCTACAATTTATATTCAGAAAATTACAAAGTTACAACTCGTATCCATTTGATATTGAGAAAGTTCCCATTCATATTCAGAAAGTTACAACCTATATTCAGAAATTTCGTTTCATATTCAGAAAGTTACGATTCATATTCAGAAAGTTGCAATTCATATTCAGAATTTCATTTCATATTCAGAAAATTTCAACTGGTATTCGGAAAGTTACAATTGATATTCAGAATGTTGAAATTTATATTCAGAATTTCCATTTCATATTCAATAATAAAAAATATAAAATGAAGTTCTGAGTATGAATTGCGATTTTCAATATGAAATGGAAATTCTGAACATGAATTGTAATTGTCTAACTATGAATTGTAACTTTCTGAATATAAACTGAAGAAGGTGTAGTATCGAGCTATTCGAAATGCTATCTATACCTGGGTATTAAGAGCTCTAAAAAATAAACTTCCATATATCAAAATGAACAAGGTGAAAAATTTAATCCGTTTGTCGGTAAAACGATAGCTTCAGCCAGAATATCAGATATCTTTATGAAATTTTATATGCTATCAAAAATGAGCAAAATCAGACGATAAACGAGCCAATTTTTCAATATATATAATTTTGGAAAGCATAAACAACGTGATTACTCTGTAAATAAAGGACCTAAAATAACCAAATTTCATAATTTAGTTGATAAGTCGATTCTCAATTAATTTTTTTTTTGAAAATTTCAAAATAAGGGGCGTTGCACCGCCCACTTAAGAAAAATTTAATTTTATAAATTTCATTGGTTATATATCAATAACCGTGTATGCTATCATCATGAAACAACATCGTCAACCAGATTATTCTTATAAAAAGGTAATGTGCATTTTTATACTCAGTTGAGCAGAGCTCACAGAGTATATTAAGTTTGATTGGATAACGGTTGGTTGTACATATATAAAGGAATCGAGATAGATATAGACTTCCATATATCAAAATAATCAGGATCGAAAAAAAATTTGATTGAGCCATGTCCGTCCGTCCGTCCGTTAACACGATAACTTGAGTAAATTTTGAGGTATCTTGATGAAATTTGGTATGCAGATTCCTGAGCACTCATCGCAGATCGCTATTAAAAATGAACGACATCGGACTATAACCACGCCCACTTTTTCGATATCGAAAATTTCGAAAAACCGAAAAAGTGCGATAATTCATTACAAAAGATAGATAAAGCGACGAAACTTGGTAGATGAGTTGAACTTATGACGCAGAATAGAAAATTAGTAAAATTTTGGACAATGGGCGTGGCACCGCCCACTTTTAAAAGAAGGTAATTTAGAAGTTTTGCAAGCTGTAATTTGGCAGTCGTTGAAGATATCATGATGAACTTTGGCAGGAACGTTACTTCTATTACTATATGTACGCTTAATAAAAATTAGCAAAATCGGAGAAGGACCACGCGATAACTTGAGCAAAAATCGGCATATCTGTAATGAAGTTAGTTCACGTGCTTACTTGAACTCACTTTATCTTGGTATGAAAAATGAACGAAATCCGACTATGACCACGCCCACTTTTTCGATATCGAAAATTACGAAAACTGAAAAAAATGCCATAATTCTATACCAAATACGAAAAAAGGGATGAAACATGGTTAGGTAATTGGATTGTTTTATTGACGCGAAATATAACTTTAGAAAAAACTTTATAAAATGGTTGTGACACCTACCATATTAAGTAGAAGAAAATTAAAAAAGTTCTGCAGGGCGAAATAAAAAACCCTTAAAATCTTGGCAGGTACTACATATATAAATAAATTAGCGGTATCCAACAGATGATGTTCTGGGTCACCCTGGTCCACATTTTGGTCGATATCTGGAAAATGCCTTCACATATACAACTACCACCACTCCCTTTTAAAACTCTCATTAATACCTTTAATTTGATACCCATATCGTACAAACTTATTCTAGAGTCACCCCTGGTCCACCTTTATGGCGATATCTCGAAAAGGCGTCCACCTATAGAACTAAGTCCCACGCCCTTTTAAAATACTCATTAACACCTTTCATTTGATACCCATATCGTACAAACATATTCTAAAGTCACCCCTGGTCCACCTTTATGGCGATATCTCGAAAAGGCGAGCACCTATAGAACGAAGGCCCACTCCCTTTTAAAAATACTCATTAACACCTTTCATTTGATACCCATATCGTACAAACAAAGTCTAGAGTCACCCCTGGTCCACCTTTATTCCGATACCTCGAAAAGGCGTACACCTATAGAACTAAGGCCCACTCCCTTTTAAAATACTCATTAACACCTTTCTTTTGATACCCATATTGTACAAACAAATTCTAGGGTCACCCCTGGTCCACCTTTATGGCGATATCTCGAAACGGCGTCCACCTATGGAACTAAGGATTACTCCCTTTTAAAATACTCATTAACACCTTTCTTTTGATACCCATATTGTACAAACAAATTCTCGGGTCATCCCTAGTCCACCTTTATGGCGATATCTCGAAACGGCGTCCACCTATGGAACTAAGGATTACTCCCTTTTAAAATACTCATTAACACCTTTCATTTGATACCCATATCGTACAAACGCATTCTAGAGTCACCCCTGGTCCACCTTTATGGCGATATCTCGAAAAGGCGACCACCTATACAACAACCATCACTCCCTTTTAAAACCGTCATTAATACCTTTAATTTGATACCCATATCGTACAAACACATTCTAGAGTCACCCCTGGTCCACCTTTATGGCGATATTTCGAAACGGCATCCACCTATAGAACTAAGGCCCACTCCCTTTTAAAATACTCATTAACACCATTCGTTTGATGCCCATATTGAACAAACAAATTCTTGGGTCACCCCTGGTCCACCTTTATGGCGATATCTCGAAACGGCGTCCACCTATGGAACTAAGGATTACTCCCTTTTAAAATACTCATTAACACCTTTCATTTGATACCCATATCGTACAAACGCATTCTAGAGTCACCCCTGGTCCACCTTTATGGCGATATCTCGAAAAGGCGACCACCTATACAACAACCACCACTCCCTTTTAAAACCCTCATTAATACCTATAATTTGATACCCATATCGTACAAACACATTCTAGAGTCACCCCTGGTCCACCTTTGTGGCGATATCTCGAAACGGCGTCCACCTATGGAACTAAGGATTACTCTCTTTTAAAATACTCATTAACACCTTTCATTTGATACCCATATCGTACAAACGCATTCTAGAGTCAACCCTGATCCACCTTTATGGCTATATCCCTAAATGGCGTCCACCTATAGAACTATGGCCCACTCCCTCATAAAATACTCTTTAATGCCTTTCATTTGATACACATGTCATACAAACATATTCCAGGGTTTCCCTCGGTTCATTTTCCTACATGGTTATTTTCCCTTATGTTGTCACCATAGCTCTCAACTGAGTATGTAATGTTCGGTTACACCCGAACTTAACCTTCCTTACTTGTTTTATATAAAAGACGTTTGAAAGCAACGTAGGTGAAAATAATAAGCAATATCTGTGCAAATAATAATTTTATATGAATGTTATTTTACCTCCAAATTTTAATAACAAACAACACTGACTGAAAAAGTCAACAAGTTTTGAAAATGGACGTGGCACCACCGCCATTTTGACCAAGCATTTTCTCAAGTTTCGGGAGTCATAACTCCAAGTCCAGTTGATGTATCTTGAATTCGGTATATGTACATATTTCATTGCTTAAAACCCTAAACAAAAGTCGTGTTTTTTTCATGTATAGACGTCTACATTTGCGGGTAAAAAAACGGGTTGTACTGAATAGCGGAAACACGCACCTCTGTTCGTCATAGTGTATAACCTATAGCTGAATCGGTTGCGATGAATATCCTTTTCGGTCATAGAATACATTTCTGTTGCCACTGAGTATAATTCCTACTGGAGTTTAGCACTACTAATTATCTGCGCAACAATTTCATAAGTGTAGATAGAGTTACACGCTTAGGAATGCACATATAGTGTAAGTGCATATGTATATGGGGTATTCCATCCCATTTCGACCAATTTTGAACCCGACCCCTTTAGAATTGGCTGAAAGTTTTTCTTCTTTTTCTAGCTTACGAAAGACGTTTTTCAGAATTTTTTCATCCAACTCAAAAAAAGTTATGAATTTTTAAAAAAACACCGTTTTTATACTCAGTTGAGCAGAGCTCACAGAGTATATTAAGTTTGATTGGATAACGGTTGGTTGTACATATATAAAGGAATCGAGATAGATATAGACTTCCATATATCAAAATAATCAGGATCGAAAAAAAATTTGATTGAGCCATGTCCGTCCGTCCGTCCGTCCGTCCGTTAACACGATAACTTGAGTAAATTTTGAGATATCTTGATGAAATTTGGTATGTAGGTTCCTGAGCACTCATCTCAGATCGCTATTTAAAATGAACGATATCGCACTATAACCACGCCCACTTTTTCGATATCGAAAATTTCGAAAATCCGAAAAAGTGCGATAATTCATCACAAAAGACAGCTAAAGCGACGAAACTTGGTAGATGAGTTGAACTTATGACGCAGAACAGAAAATTAGTAAAATTTTGGACAATGGGCGTGGCACCGCCCACTTTTAAAAGAAGGTAATTTGGAAGTTCTGCAAGCTGTAATGATATCATGATGAAATTTGGCAGGAACGTTACACCTATTACTATCTGAACGCTTAATAAAAATTAACAAAATCGAAGAAAGACCACGCCCACTTTAAAAAAAAAAAATTTTTTGAAAGTCAAATTTTAACAAAAAATTTAATATCTTTACAGTATATAAGTAAATTATGTCAACATTCAACTCCAGTAATGATATGGTGCAACAAAATACAAAAATAAAAGAAAATTTCAAAATGGGCGTGGCTCCGCCCTTTTTCATTTAATTTTTCTAGGATACTTTTAACGCCATAAGTCGAACAAAAATTAACCAATCCATTTGAAATTTGGTATGGGCATATATTTTATGACGCTAACTGTTTTCTGTGAAAATGGGCGAAATCGGTTAATGCCACGCCCAGTTTTTATACACAGTCGTCCGTCTGTCCTTCCGCATGGCCGTTAACACGATAACTTGAGCAAAAATCGACATATCTTTAATGAACTTAGTTCACGTGCTTACTTGAACTCACTTTATCTTGGTATGAAAAACGAACGAAATCCGACTATGACCACGCCCACTTTTTCGATATCGAAAATTACGAAAAATGAAAAAAATCTATAATTCTATACCAAATACGAAAAAAGGGATGAAACATGGTAAGGTAATTGGATTGTTTTATTGACGCGAAATATAACTTTAGAAAAAACTTTATAAATTGGTTGTAACACCAACCATATTAAGTAGAAGAAAATGAAAAAGTTCTGCAGGGCGAAATAAAAAACCCTTAAAATCTTGGCAGGTATTACATATATAAATAAATTAGCGGTATCCAACAGATGATGTTCTGGGTCACCCTGGTCCACATTTTGGTCGATTTCTGGAAAACGCCTTCACACCACTCCCTTTTAAAACTCTCATTAATACCTTTAATTTGAAACCCATATCGTATAAACTCATTCTAGAGTCGCCCCTGGTCCACCTTTATGGCGATATCTCGAAAAGGCGGCCACCTATAGAACTAAGCCCCACGCCCTTTTAAAATACTCATTAACACCTTTCATTTGATACCCATATCGTACAAACATATTCTAAAGTCACCCCTGGTCCACCTTTATGGCGATATCTCGAAAAGGCGAACTCCTATAGAACGAAGGCCCACTCCCTTTGAAAAATACTCATTAGCACCTTTCATTTGATAGCCATATCGTACAAACAAAGTCCAGAGTCACCCCTGGTCCACCTTTATTGCGATACCTCGAAAAGGCGTCCACCTATAGAACTAAGGCCCACTCCCTTTTAAAATACTCATTAACTCCTTTCGTTGGATACCCATATTGCACAAACGAATTCTAGAATCACCCCTGGCCCTCATTTATGGCGATATCTCGAAACGGCGTCCACCTATGGAACTATGGATTACTCCCTTTTAAAATACTCATTAACACCTTTATTTTGATACTCATATTGTACAAACAAATTCTAGGGCCACCCCTGCTCCACCTTTATGGCGATATCTCGAAACGGCGTCCACCTATGGAACTAAGGATTACTCCCTTTTAAAATACTCATTAACACCTTTCTTTTGATACCCATATTATACAAACAAATTCTAGCGTCACCCCTGATCCACCTTTATGGCGATATCCCGAAAATGCGACCACCTATACAACAACCACCACTCCCTTTTAAAACCCTCATTAATACCTTTAATTTGATACCCATATCGTACAAACACATTCTAGAGTCACACCTGGTCCACCTTTATGGCGATATTTCGAAACGGCGTCCACCTATAGAACTAAGGCCCACTCCCTTTTAAAATACTCTTTAACACCTTTCGTTTGATGCCCATATTGTACAAACAAATTCTAGGGTCACCCCTGGTCCACCTTAATGCCTTTCATTTGATACACATGTCATACAAACACATTCCAGGGTTTCCCTCGGTTCATTTTCCTACATGGTTATTTTCCCTTATGTTGTCACCATAGCTCTCAACTGAGTATGTAATGTTCGGTTACACCCGAACTTAACCTTCCTTACTTGTTATTTTCAAAATGCTATAACTTCAAAAATTCACAGTTTGGAAACTTTTTTTAATTTGTTTTAAATGTACTTTTCGGAAAAAATACAAAAAACTTTTTAAAGTTTTTTTTTTAATTTTTCAGTTTTTCGAGACTTTTCGAATTTCGCCATTTTTTTTTTTTTTTTTTCTCATAAAAAACTTCAATCAATTCTGCAATCATCCCCACTAATCCCGGAATGGGCCGATTTTTTTTTATATTTTTTTTATTTAATTGAAAAAAAAATTTTCAAAAATCTAAATTTTTTTTTATCAATTTTATTTATATAACAAAAAAATGTAAGAAAATTATTGAGAATGAGAAAATAACCAGGATTAATTGCTGACACGCGAAAGCGAGTCATTTTAATCGTAGATTACCATAATATATAAAGAAAAGAATACTTAAAAATCATTTTTTTAGTTATATAAATAAAATTGATAAAAAAAATTATTATTTTTGAAAAAAATTTTTTTTCAATTAAATAAAAAAAATGTAAAAAAAAAAAATCGGCCCACTCCGGGATTAGTGGGGATGATTGCAGAATTGATTGAAGTTTTTTATGAGAAAAAAAAAAATGGCGAAATTCGAAAATCTCGAAAAACTGAAAAATTAAAAAAAAACTTTAAAAAATTTTTTGTATTTTTTCCGAAAAGTACATTTAAAAACAAATTAAAAAAAAAAGATCCCAAACGGTAAATTTTTGAAAAAGTTATAGCATTTTGAAAACAAAAACGGTGTTTTTTTAAATTCATAACTTTTTTTGAGTTGGATGAAAAAATTTGAAAAAATTCTGAAAAACGTCTTTCGTAAGCTAGAAAATGAAGAACAACTTTCAGCTAATTCTAAAGGGGTCGGGTTCAAAATTGGTCGAAATGGGATGAAATACCCCATATACATGTAAAAAAACAGAGCTAATTTTGCTATCAATGGACGGAATTGAATGAGAACAACGCTAAATTTTATATAAAGGAGGTTTAAAAGGTCGTACCAAAAAAACCTTCATATCAATGCCATTTTGCCTTTAAAGCGTGTTTATACCAAACAACTGAATAAATACAAAATTTTTGAAAATGGGCATGACCACTTTTTTTGAGCTAACAATTTTCTAGGTTTCGGGAGCCATAACTGGAAGAATTGATCCATCGTTACTCGGCACACTTATGTCCTTTAAAAAGGAATGTTACTAATAAAAGTGGGCAAACAAGATAAATAAACACGGCCACCTTTGATAGTACTTAATGTTAAAACACTGAAGCTACGTACAATCGAACTTGCAGAAGCTAACTGATTTTTTTAGCTGTTGTACAAATACAATTTTTAGTTATTTTCAACATTTTAACTTCAAATCAAATTTCAGTGAATATGATATGTTGTGGGTTTATCTTTTTGTCTAGAATTTTGACTTGTTCTCAATTTTGACTTGTTCTCAAGGCAAACGTGTAAAACTTTTCAATGGTTTTTGTTAAAATGTACACACGTCAAATCGCTAGTTACCTTTAAGTTATATTTTTTTAATCACTGGTAACACTTTAGAAGTTGCTTGTGGCTATACTATCATACTATATGACTATCTGGCGTGTTTAAGCGCTGTCTTAATTCAATTTAATTAAATAAGTTAAACGGTTTTATTGAAAACAAACTTACATGAAGTAATAATAATACTAAAAGCTAGAAAATAATTAGGTAGGTCCTAGGTACTAGTCACCACAGTCCTCATCAATCTAGGGCGTTGATCAGGCAATTAAATAAAAGCATTGGGCGCGTGAAATTTTTAAAAATGTGAGGCGTAGCATAACCTGATTAAGGTTCAGTTGGTCTTACTTATGACTATCAATAGAAACTTAAATATTAAAAAAAAAAAATTTTGTTTCAAGTTTTTAGTCTTTATTTAATTGCGTATTATATCTCATTCTCCCTGTTGTTGTTGTTGTAGCAATGCTCGCCCCACCTAATAGCCGCGACCGATCACAAATTGTCATCAATATCCTCTAACGGGAGTCCAAGGAAACTTGCCGTTTCAACAGGGGTGGACCATAAGGAAAGGGGTGTTAGAGGCGTTGGTTCCACATTACAATTAAAGAGATGGTTGGTGTCATGTAGGGACACATTGCAAGCAGGGCATACATTTTGTATGTCGGGGTTGATTCTGGATAGGTAAGAGTTTAACCTCTTACAGTATCCAGAACGAAGTTGAGCAAGAGTGACACGCGTTTCCCTGGGGAGTATGCGTTCCTCCTCTGCGAGTTCTGGATATTTTTCTTCAAGCACTGGATTCACCGGGCAATTCCCGACATAAAGGTCCGACGCCTGTCTATGGAGTTCACCAAGGACCTGCTTGTGTTTTTCCGCTTCATACGGCTGGGTTCTCAGATGCCGTATTTCCTCAAAATGCTTACGGAGATGACTCCCTAGGCCCCCAGGCGGTGCCGGTTCGTCAATCAGATGTCTATTGGGATGCCCAGGTTTCTGGGTATTCAACAGAAACTCTTTGGTCAGCATCTCATTTCTCTCCCTGATGGGGAGTATTCTCGCCTCATTATGCAGATGGTGTTCTGGGGACACAAGAAGACAGCCCGTGGCGATTCTGAGAGCAGTATTTTGGCAGGCCTGTAGTTTCTTCCAGTGGGTAGTTTTTAGGCTTGGCGACCTTATGGGTGACGCGTAGCACGTAATCGGCTGGCTAATTGCTTTGTATGTGGTCATGAGCGTTTCTTTATCTTTTCCCCAGGTACTGCCAGCAAGGGATTTGAGGATTTTATTACGGCTCTGAATTCTCGGAACAATTGCGGTTGCGTGCGCACCAAAATGTAGATCTTGATCAAACGTCACACCCAAGATCTCTCCGTCTATCTTTGTCGACCGTAGGATGCATTATATATTGTCGGCAGAAAGCGCTCGCGCATTTTTCCGCATCCGACAGCACCTTATCGCCAAAGGCGATGGAAACTTTGTCTTTGTGCTTAGTCGGATTCGATAGGGACTTTGCGGTGGACCAAAGTTTACCTACACCGGTAGAGAGGTTACAACCTCTTAGGTGCTCTTCCCATTTCGCCCGCTTGTGTTCGTCCACAAGCAATCTGATGCGTTGGTTTATATCCCTTATTTGGGGGTCGCCTGGATCAAGCTGTCTTATAAGGTCGCGTTCCCTCGCTAAGCTCGCGGCCTCCGCCGGGAAGTGGGGCCGGATTTCGGGAATTCTCCCGGCGGGAATGAAATGTGCCGAGGCGGATTCAATGACCTTACGGAAGGCACACTCCCCTTGGCGGGCATCAGTCGGGATAGGGAGGGCAGCAAAGCTGCTGTCTGTTGCAGATTTATATTCTTCCCACTTTCCTTTTTTGAAGTTTATGAAAGTGCGTTTTTCGGTGACGATGAAGTCGGCGGTACGCTCGAACGAAATAAGTATGGGCAGGTGGTCGGATGCCAATGTTACCATCGGCTGCCAGTTGACGCAGTTTACGAGTTCTGCGCTCACGATTGAGATGTCTGGCGAGCTATGACAGCTTCCTACCATACGTGTGGGGGCGTCTCCGTTTATTGTGCAGAACGTCGTTTCTTCTATTTGATCCGCCAACATCTCACCCCTACTGTCCGCCCGCAAGTTTGAATGCCATAGGTCGTGATGGGCATTGAAATCGCCTAAGATAATGCGATTGTTGCCAGTGAGTAAGGCCTCGATATTAGGGCGGTATCCACTGGGGCAACAGGTGACAGGAGGGATGTAGATGTTGATGATTTCTAGATTTGCATCGCCTGACCGGACAGATAGGCCTTGACGTTCTAAGACATTATCCCTGCGGTCGATGCCGGGATCAAATATATAATATTGCACAGAGTGGTGTATAATAAACGCGAGGCCGCCTCCATTTCCGCTCTCGCGGTCTTTCCTGTGGACATTATACCCAGAGCAGGTCTGCAATGCAGATCTTGCTGTGAGTTTAGTCTCTTGAATCGCAGCAATGCGGATGTTGTGCCGCTTCATGAAATCGACTATCTCCGTAATCTTCCCAGTTAGTCCATTACAGTTTAACTGCAGAATTCTGAAGTGCATGAGGGGTGACGCCGCCACTCTAGGGGTAAGTGACGGGTGACTACGCCTAGGTTGTGGAAGGCCAGGACGCAATTGCTGTTGTGGCCTTGGGACTGGGCGCCCTTGGGCAAGCATTGGGGTACCCGGATGATTTGGGTTTGCGACCTGGCAACATGGCGCGATGAAACCCGTCGAGGGGTTGCCGTCGCGGAGACCAGAACATCTAGGAAAGTGGCACCACCTAAGGCAGGAACTGCATTGAGCGGATGTCGCAAACCTATATATTCTGTGCTGGCAGACGGTGCAAACGGAGGTAGGGACTAAGAGTCTGTTTCCCTGACCTGCACGATTGCTGCCAGAAAAGAGGGGGGGAGAAGAAGACGGGGGCAGGAGCTGATGCTCAGCATTGCTACCAGCTCTACTACGAAGGTAGTAGTTATGAGTGGTATCAGCTGTTAGAGTTGTTGGCGCCGTGGGGCGCGAGCAGCAGCGGGTACTTGTTGTGGCTTGCTGAGCAGCGAGGCTGCTGGAAGGTAGTGGGGGGCGCTTAGGCGTAGACTACGGGACGCCCTTGGGCGTGAGCAGCAAGGAGCCACAAAAGATTTATAAAAGTTACGTGGACGTCGGGTTTTGGGATCAAGCCCAGAACAACGTGTCCGATGCAACCATCCCTTGCACGAGACACACTGAACAGAGTATGACCGTCCTAAAAAGATTCTTTTCTGGCAAATGCAGCAAAACCATTTCTCAGGACCGGGGTCAGAAGACGGACCCGGATTGGGTTCGATACCTTCCCGGAGTAAGAGAATATGTAGCAGTCCTGCTGCAAGGAGCTGCTGGGAGGATGACAATTTGTGGGAGGGACGAAACAAATTAAATGGGGTCACACTGAAATGACAGTCCTTGGTCGGGAAAAATCCCGAGTCGCTCCGGTACATAGAACCGACTGCCTTGGGAAGCGATCTCTTCGGAGGTTATTACGGTTTACATTTTTTTTATTAATTCATTCAGTGACTCATTATTACAAAGACTCTTTCCTGACAATTTGTTACAATCTAAGTTCTCAACACATAATCCTTCCAAAGACTTTACTCTACTCTGCGCCACGTATGCTTGTCCCTCCTCGAACTCCAAAATTTTTTGATGTCACTTCTACCGGACTGTATGTAATATGCGTTCGAAATATGAGCCAAATCGGACATCATAGGCCGCTTTCTATTCACGTATGTATTCACGTATGTATTATTATATGTGTTCCAAATATGAGCCAAATCGGACCAAAAATACGATAGCGGCGACTTTTTTCATAGGTCTCTTTCTATTCTTGTATGTATTATATGTTCCAAATGTGAGCAAAATCGCACTACAAATACGATTTTTTGAAATATTTCGATCCGTGCGCCACATATCGGAGTTTTTTTCTTATTATTGCATTGTCATCGGGTTCTGAACTACGTTCCAAATTTTAAGCTTGTAGCTTATCGGGAAGTTACTTAAATTGCAATTACAAAATTCGTGTCGGCCAGCCTGTCAAGTCAAGCTAAATAAAACCATTTAAAAAAGGTGTTTTTATATTAGCAAACAATTTTGTCAGGTTCGTATCTTTTAGAACACTTTTTTGTTCCCACATTTATTTATAGATATTGTTACGAATATTAGCAAAACTAAGGAGTGCTGCCATCTCTAAGCCGATGCTAAGCAGTTACGTGAATTCACATCCATAGAGCAATCATTATGTATCTACATAAACGAAACAATAATTGCGTCTACACATATGTACCATGTACGTATACGAGCAGCGGAGAGTCAATGCACAAACACATGCATATATCTGAGATACTCCTATAAGTATGCAATGAGAAAAACTATAAAATTGTGCAATTGTAGTTACAGCTGAGAAGTTTGTGAGCTGCTGGACTAGTAGATTCTGGAAGCGCCTAGAAGATGCGAAGGTTGAAATCAAAGAGTATAAAAGACGGCAATTGTAGAGGCGCTGGAATTCAGTTTGATTTGAGTTTTCGATTGAGACGCTATCTAGCGAGCAATAGCAGTATTATTTTGAAAGTCAGTTTCATTTAAGCTATCAGTTTGGTTATTAAGCCAGCTAGTTGAAAAGTATAAGTGTTATTGTGAAGTACTTTAATAAAGGCCATTTTTCCATTATTCAATATTGGAGTTATTTATTCAACAGTTTAGCGATACGAACTTAGCAAACGGGCAAATAAGAGGATTTGCAGTAAATTCGTTACGATTGGTGTTAACAAGGACATGTCAAAGTTCAGTGAATTGAAGATCCAGCAACTAAAGAAGGAGCTGGAGAGTCGTGGATTGAATACAAGCGGCGTTAAACTCGAACTTCAGGCACGGCTACGAGAGGCAATGGAAGCAGAAGGAATTGATGTGGAAGAGTATGTCTTTCATCTTGATGGTGAGGAGACAACAAAAATTGAAGAGAAAAACGAAACATCGCAGACGGTTACCAGCACAGACTTGAACATGATATTGGCTGCAATATCTGCACAAACATCGACAGTAGCATCAATGTCGTCGCAATTGGCATCCCAACTGGAAGGGCAAGAGGCACGTATAACAGAAATGTCATCGCAAATATCCACCAACATGTATATGTCATCACAGATGGAATCCCAAGAGACACGAATAACATCGAAGATTGAAGCACAAGAAACGCGTATATCCGAAATGTCGTCGCAGATGTCATCTCAGTTGGAATCGCAGGAGAACCGTATAACAGCGAAGATTGAAGCGCAAAAGGCACGGATAACCGAAATGTCGGCGCAAATTTCAGCACAGATATCATCGCAGATCTCTGCTCAACTGGAAGAGCAAGAAGGACGTATTTCCTCGAAGTTGGAGGTGCAAGATACAAAAATTTTACAGTTTGAAGAAAAAATCGAGGCCGAGGTGGATGCTTTGAGAGGACGTATGGAGCAGTTGCAACTAAATCGCCCAGCAGTTTCAACGAGTAATCCTAAGGTAAAAACACCATCCTTTGACGGTTCTGTTCCTTTCCAGGTCTTTAAGCTACAATTTGAGAAGACCGCAACAGTGAACAACTGGAATGCTGAAGATAAAGTTGCTGCATTATTCGTAGCTTTAAAAGGACCAGCTGCGGAAATCTTACAGACCATCCCAGAGTACGGGCGGAACAACTACGAAACATTGATGAGCGCTTTAGAGAGACGTTACGGAAGCGAGCATAGGAAACAGATATTCCAAATTGAGTTGCAAAACCGCTACCAAAAAGCAAATGAGACATTGCAGGAGTTTGCTTCAGATATTGAAAGATTGGCTCATCTTGCAAATGCGGACGAACCCGTGGAATACACTGAAAGGGTAAAAATCCAGAGCTTTATAAATGGCATACGGGACGTGGAAGCGAAGCGAGCTACAAAGCTAACATTTGCTGAAACGGTATCACATGCATTGACTCAGGAAACGGCCTCACTATTGAGTAAACCAGCATACAAAGCTCATCGTGTGGAAGTGGAAAGACCAGATTGGGTAGACACAATTTTGGAAGCACTGAAGGGATCACAACAGAAAAATGCCGGAGTTATTAAATGTTTCAAGTGCGGCAACCCAGGTCATATTGCACGACATTGCAGCACCGGTCCCAATAGCTCCAACAATGTGGGTGGCCGTAAACGCAGGGCTGAAGGAGATGAGCAAATCTCCAAGTCCACTCAATCGTTAAACTAAAGCGAGTCAACCGCAAGGAGCGACAGCTGGCTCCCTCAATTGAATGCCCCATAATCTCTATCTCACAAATTGGAAGAAGGTCAAACAATCTTACTGTCGAAGGACATGTGGATGGAAAGGAACGTTTACTGACTGTAGATACGGGTGCATCTCATTCCATCATTCGAGCGGATTTAGTCAACAAGAAGATAAGACCATTACATGGAGCAAGATTGCGTACAGCCACTGGAGAAGACAGCACGGTTCTAGGAGAAGGATCATGTGAAGTCGCAATTGGGAACGTCACGGTAGTACACAATTTTATAATGGCAGAGATTGTTGATGAAATCATAATTGGAGTGGACTTCTTAATCGACCAGGGCATCAAGATCGACATGCAAAGCAAGACGATGCGATATAAGAACATGGATGTACCACTTAATTTCGGCTACGAGAGAGGCTACAGCAGTAAACGAGTGCTGGTGGAAGAGAGTCAGCGAATACCACCAAAATCCGAAGCAGTCATCTGGGCAAAGGTTGATGGAGATTGTGGGACAAACAAATTGTGGGCTGTCGAAGCACCAAACAAATCAGCACTGAACATTCTTGTAGGAAAAACCCTGGCTATGACAAAACAAGATGAACGTATTCCGGTAAGAGTACTCAATGAGTTCAAGTCACCACTCAAACTGACTAAAGGATCTATTTTGGGAAGATTCCAAGAGGCTGAAATAGTTATTAACTGTGAACAGCTCCAGAAACACGTTTCAGCTAGTAATACTGATCTTTCAAATGACATCACGGCATGGACGCAGGGGCTAGAGGACCCCTATCAGAGTAAGGCAAAACAACTGCTCCTAAAGTACGCAAACATATTTGACCAGGATGGTTCTAAACCAGGCCGCACCAACGTTGTGAAACATCAAGTTGACACTGGATATGCGAGGCCGATCCGTCAAGCTCCACGTAGTATTCCACTGGCGAAGCGGGAAGTTGTGAGTCAAATCATGTAGGAAATGAGCGACAGCGGCGTCATCGAACCATCAGCTAGTCCATGGAGCTCACCGGTAGTACTTGTAAAGAAGTAGGATGGAAAAATGAGGTTTTGCGTGGACTACCGGAAGTTAAATGACGTAACGAAAAAGGATAGCTACCCATTGCCAAGAATTGACGACACTCTGGACTCGCTATCTGGTGTGAAATGGTTTTCCACGCTGGACTTGAAAAGCGGCTACTGGCAAGTGGCGGTGAAGGAGGAAGATAAAGAGAAAACAGCCTTCAGTGTCGGTGATGGTCTTTGGCAATTTACAGTGATGCCTTTTGGACTTTGTAATGCACCAGCTACTTTTGAGAGACTCATGGACCAGGTACTGAAAGGACTACATTGGAAAACATGCTTGGTGTACCTGGACGACATCATCGTATTGGAGGAAGTTTTCCAAAGAATAGCTGGCGCTGGTCTGAAGTTAAGTCCCAAAAAGTGTGCGCTGTTTAAAAAGGAAGAAAATTATTTGGGTCACAAGGTAACGACAGAGGGCATCTGCACTGCGAACGAAAAGATAGAGGCTGTAAAGGATTGGCCAAGACCACAGAACCTACATGAATTAAGAAGTTTCCTTGGGCTGTGCACATATTACCGCCGATTTGTACCAAATTTTTCCAGCGTAGCCCATAGCCTCCATGAGCTTACAAGAAAAAATAAAGCTTTTGAATGGAAGAAGGAGCAAGAAGTGGCTTTCCAAACATTGAAGGAGCGTTTGTGCACTGCCCCAATGTTAGCATATCCGATACCAGGAGCAACATTTATTCTATATACAGATGCGAGTGGATATGCTATAGGAGGTGTTTTATCACAACTGGTCGATGGACAGGAGAAGGTAGTTGCATATTACAGCCGTTCGATTGGAAACCCAGAGAGGAACTACTGCGTTACGCGGAGAGAGCTGTTGGCATTGGTAGAGTGCATTAAACATTTTCACAAATACCTCTACGGCCAGCGATTCCGTGTTAGGACAGATCACGCAGCTTTAAAATGGCTTCTGCAGTTCCGTAATCCGGAAGGACAATTGGCACGGTGGATTGAGGGACTACAAAGCTATGACTTTTCCATTGAGCATCGAAAAGGTAGTACTCATGGAAATGCCGATGCAATGTCACGAAGACCATGTAGTTTGGAATGCAAGCACTGTTCAAAAGCCGAGGCTAAAGAAGACATTATAGATGTCCGGCTAATGACTATAACATGTACAGATGAATGGGACTAGGAACAGCTAAGAAAGTGTCAGCTAGAAGATACAGATCTGTCACGTGTTATGCAAGGGCTCGTATGAAACGAAAGACCAAACAGAGAAGAGAGTCCCATTGCGAAGTCATATTGGGCACAGTGGAACAGTTTAGAATTGATATCCGGTTGCCTTCATCGCGTATGGGAGAGTGAGGATGATAAATGCAAACTAGCAACCGCGGAAACAAATACGTACTGGTGGTTATGGATTATTTCAGTAAATGGCCAGAGGTATACCCAATCCCAAACCAAGAAGCAGAAACAGTAGCAGAAGTGGTTAAAAACAAATGGGTTGCAAGGTATGGTGTACCAATGGAGTTACATTCTGATCAAGGCAGGAATTTTAAATCAGCTGTGTTCCAAGAAATGTGCATTCGAAAAACACGGGCATTCGAAAAACACGGTCAACTGCATTGCATCCTCAGTCCGATGGTATGGTGGAACGTTTCAATAGAATATTGGAGGAGCATTTAAGGAAAGTAGTAGACAAGTACCATAAGGACTGGGATACACACATATCATTATTCTTGATGGTCTACCGATCGGCAGTACATGACACAACGGGCCAAACTCCCGCAAAGGTAATTTTTGGCAATTACCTTCGACTGCCAGCTGATTTGAAGTATGGGATAGATGCCAATGCGGAGAGGAATGTCAAGAAATCCTTGGAAGAAGAGCTAAGAGAAATACATGATCTGATAAGGCAACGAACAAAGATTATGAGTGACAAGATGAAAGCCAGATACGATAAAGCAATTAATTCAGAAGGTTTTCAGGAAGGAGATTTGGTGCTGTTAATCAACCCACAACGTAAAAAGGGTTTGTCCCCGAAATTGCAGTGTAATTGGGAAGGCGCATACAAAGTTGTAAAACGGATCAACGATGTAGTGTACCGCATACAAACCATCGGTAAACCACGGACCAAAATGAAAGTGGTCCATTTGGAAAGGCTGGCAACGTTTAGATCGGGAGATTTGTCTAATCGGGACGATCAGAATTAGGTGGAGGGCAGTGTTACGAATATTAGCAAAACTAAGGAGTGCTGCCATCTCTAAGCCGATGCTAAGCAGTGACGTGAATTCACATCCATAGATCAATCATTATGTATCTACATAAACGAAACAATAATTGCGTCTACACATATGTACCATGTACGTATACGAGCAGCGGAGAGTCAATGCACAAACACATGCATATATCTGAGATACTTGAGAGACGTTTGAGAGCTGCTGGACTAGTAGATTCTGGAAGCGCCTAGAAGATGCGAAGGTTGAAATCAAAGAGTATAAAAGGCGGCAATTGTAGAGGCGCTGGAATTCAGTTTGATTTGAGTTTTCGATTGAGACGCTATCTAGCGAGCAATATCAGTATTATTTTGAAAGTCAGTTTCATTTAAGCTATCAGTTTGGTTATTAAGCCAGCTAGTTGAAAAGTATAAGTGTTATTGTGAAGTACTTTAATAAAGGTCATTTTTCCATTATTCAATATTGGAGTTATTTATTCAACAGTTTAGTGATACGAACTAAGCAAACGGACAAATAAGAGGATTTGCAGTAAATTCGTTACAATATCTATAAGCTGCCAATAGCTGATGCCACGTGGCATGATAACGTGCCAATTATAATAATATTTGGCCTTGTTATCCATTTAAGTACGCAAAAAAATTCAAAGTGATGAAGTGTACCCAACAAAAATATTCTTTCGGTAATCACTAGTCATCAATTGTGAGTCAATAGTCATCCAATTGTGAGTCAATAGTCAAATAGTTGACACAATAAAAAAATGAAATATAACTACATCCTATCACTTTGATTTCCCCATTATCCCCTAACGCCACTTACATATCCTTTACATTGCTTACCAGCATTGACTTCTAGCAAAATCAGTTCGAAGGCTTGTCCATTGGTTCGCTTACAACTCGTCGAAGCAATTGTTGTTACTGCCTGCTTGTGCTTCGTTGCGCTTTGATTATTTTCCCGTTGGTTGGCTTCAATCTGCTGGCACAGGCTGCTTTCTTCGCTCAGGTTGTTGGTCTACTTTCAGGCGCGTTGCAGTAAAATTTCGGCTTTTGTATGGTGCAGACGGGCTATATGAATATGGCGCCAATCGCTAAAAGTGTTCGAAAACAAAAAATTAAAGGCTGTGACTGTGATTTTTAGGTGATTTTTTTTCAAACCACTTGTGCGTGTAAAACATGCATTTACTGAATGCGTTATTAAATAAAAGTGTTACTTCCGCCATTCGCTGTTTTTTTTTTTTTGTGTGGAAAAAGTTGTAATGCGTGCTGAGTGCTTAAAAAAAATAAACGAAATTATAATTCATAAAGAACACATCATATCTGCAAATTTATTTCTTTTACTTAACATCGCGTGCATTCCATCGCTTTGTTTTAAATTTAGCACCTCAGTTACGTTACTTGTATTTATATAAATACAAAAGTTTATTAATGCAATCCTTGCTTACAATACGTGTTGTCAATTTTACATACTTTTTACTATTTGCGGTACGAGATTTCGTTGGTGCATGCCATTACAATACCTTTGTGCTTGAGGTTTTATGGGGATTTGTGTAATTCTTGCGAAGACAAAAAAACAAAAAATAATAAAAGAAAAATATGCGTTTATACGAAACTAAAAAACTGTAGCAGTGCTATCGTTTTTGTTGTTGCTTTTTCGCTAAATTGACCCTCAGGCTGACATTTTTTTGTCATAATTTATTTTTATTTATTATTTATCGGAAATCATAGCATACATACATAAGGGCTAAAAGAAAACAAAACTTGCTATATAGAAACAATACTTTTTTTAAAACCCATATTGTGGCTTTCAGTGACTGACAATCGTATACAAAATTTCAACTTTTCCTATATTTTTGAATGTTTCAATGGGAACGGAACTATGTCAATTGTCAGTCACTGCGAGTCAGCATTCGGGTGCAAATGGAATATCAGAATTTTTAATGCTCAAATAGATTCTGCTGGTCGGCTAATAGCAGACTACATATAGGCTCAATGTATTCATGGTGTTTTCGCCTCAATTAAGTATCGTATAGTTTTATCCCTCTTCATTTTGAAGCTAATCTAGTCAAGAAAACTCATAAAATGACAGCGTAAGGCAAGGAAATATGTTATCCGCTTTTTCCGTAAAATATTTTCCCCCAATAAAACTTATTTACTAAAATTAAACGAAATAAACTTGTTTTCGGAAATATATTCGTCTTATCCGGTAATATAAAGAGACATTTGCACTCTTTATTTCACCCATATTTTTTTTTAAATTAATGCACGCCGAAAGTTTTGTTATCCATTTATCCGTAAATGACTTTTCGATAGTATCAAACTGTAATAAAATTACATTAAAAGAAAATTCATTATCCAAACAATATCCGTCTTATACGAGAGTAAATCGCTGTATGACACTGCATTTCTTTACATTTTGTTAAAATATACTACCGAGAAAATGTGTCATCCGTTTTCTCCGTAAATGTGTTTTTCCTAAAGCAATTTATTTAGTAAAATTACACGAAACACATTTTTTTGTGTAGCATTTCTGTTTATCCATTGTTATATCTCTTTACGATATCGCATATTACTTAACTTAATGATGTTTTTTTGTTTTAACTTATAATTCACAGTAAAAATTGTGTTGGCTGTTTATCCGTAAACGATTTTTCGAAAGTAAATTGCTTTAATATACTTAGATAAACACAAAATGTGCCATACTATCGTTATCCAGCTTATCCGAGACTTAAACGCTCTACTAAACTACATTTTTATCAAATTATGTTGTGCTCACATCATATCATTTCCTAATTCGCGCTGAAAATTGTGTTATCCGTTTATCCGTAAACCATTTTTAGAAAGTATATTATTTTAGTATAATTAAAATGAGCCAGAATTTGTTTTCAAATAATAACCGGTTTATCCGAGATACATTTTTTTAAATTCTGTACTGCTTTTACTTCCTTATGTATACTTCAAATTGTTTTAGTTATTTCTTTGTTCGTGTACGATTTTTCCGTGAAATTTGATTTTAATAAAAATGTACAGAAAAGACGTGTTATGTGAAGAGTATCCGGCATATCCGAGGCATATTATTTTACGTCAACAACGAACTTAATTAATGTTAGAGAATGTACTCATTTTTATCCAAGTGAACATTTTTTATTATAAGCTTGTTTCTTTAACTGATCGCCTGATAATGCAGTGTATTTAATAAAAAAATATGCAACTCAAACAAGAAACTGTGATATTCGTTTTATCCGTAAACGACTTCTTTCGGATAAACCGATCTTAAGCGCGTGTCGCCACGGTTAATCGAATTATGTCTAGATTTAATGCTCCTACTTTCTTATCCACACTGAAATATGTGTTATCCGTTAACGATTTCCTGTAGAAATTTATTTGAGTATAGTCAAACGAAAAAAAATATTATCTATCCGAAGAATGAAAGCATTTTACAAATAACAAATTTTCACTCAAAAGCTCCAGCGGTTGTTTTATTTCCTTTAAATTGACCCATTGCTTCAAAAGCTCGAAATATTGTATTCCAACTACCATAAAAGATAAATATTTAGATATCTATTATTGAAAGCATCATATAACACTTAATTTGACTTTATTTAAGCATTCAAGCGTTTGTGAACTTTATTCATACCAAGGTGACAACGTGTTTAAAATACGTTGCATACTTTGCGGCTACCACCAATGTATTGGCCATTACGAGCATAGTCTTTTCTTCTTGAACTTAAATTCAAATATTTTACTTTAAAGTGACGCCGTAGGGGGTGTAAGAGTAAACAAGAGCAACTGACAACATAGTAAAGATTTGGACATCAGCGCCTTAATGTAGACTAATATAATTGTTGATTGTGTTTTGTTTGATGAAGTGGGCTTTTTAGGCTGCCAATTTATGTTTTGTAGTTTATAAAACCAAGTTTTATATAAAAAAAATGTTATATGGTTTAAATAATATATTCTACTAGAAGACCCGGCAGACGTCCTGCCCTAAATTTGGCCTATCTGCATACATTTTAATAAGCTTTTTCCGTCTGACTCTGCCCTCCCCCTGTCCACTTTTTCCTAATTTTTTATTCACTCCTACCTCCGTCTTTCTCGCTTCATCTATCTCCATCTTCGTCTCATTCTATCTCTATCTCTTTCTCAATCTCCTTCTCCTTCTGTCCCAGAGGGTGGTATGTATTTTATTCCAGTCCCAGTCCCACTCCGAGTCTCAGTCACAGTCCCACTCCGAGTCTCAGTCCCAGGCCTAGTTCTAATCCCAGTCCCAGTCCATCTCTGGATAATATATTACTCTGTACCAAAGCACTCATCAACAGCTGTCATTTGATATCCATATTGTATAAACACTGTCTAGGCATTCACTGGCCCATGTTTTGGCCTATATCTCGAGACCTTGTACCTGTAGTAACCACCGCGTGAGGTTTACGCAACTTGTGTGAAAGTTTGAACAAAATCGACCGACGCAACTCTTCAAACACCGGGGACCAACTAACACACATTTTAGCCTTTCTTTTTATATATATAGATTTTTATTTTTCAAACTTCACTATAATATTAAAACGAAATGCAGATTTTCGTTGCTTTTGAAATTCGGCTTAAAAATTGCACATGGAACAACTAAAGACTCTCCTGTATTAAAAAAAATGTCATAGTAACTCTAAATCGCGGGCCCCCTCAGAAACCCCCCTCCCCCCCTCTCGGTGGGCCTGATGATGTGCTATACTTGATATCATCGCTATAATATTTTTTATTGATAAGCAGGTTTTTTAATTAAACACCAAGCAATTACACGGAAGTATATCCGCACCACCTGAAAATATGAGTGCCACTAGGTATATTTTAATATTACGTATAAACAAATAAAAAAAATTGCAATAAAATAATATTGCGACTATAAACTGAGACATAACCTATCCTATATTTCAAGATAGATCAAACTACACACGGGGTGTAAAACAAATTCAAAATCGGCTCAGTAGTTTAGGAGTCCATTGGCCTCAAACCTGTGACACGTGTTTTTTATATATTAAGATATTAAATTTTCACATTACTCAGGTGTTGTTAGTATGCCTGTCCTTGCTCATAATAATATCCGCTATTATTCCACTATATTAGTTCACCTTGATCGTCTTTGCTTTCATATGCGCCCGTGTTCGTAATACAATTTATCTACGCGCTTATTTAACACTTCACTGAACGTGTTAATTGCAAAATTTTATCAACTTTTTTGCAATCGCTGCACTAGCGAAATATCCTCTAAAAGTCAGACCGAGTTTGATCTCACCTTACTCCACCCTCCTCAATAGCCCAACACTTTAAACTAGTGCGCCCTTCTAGCAGATATTACAATTTTTGTTTTATGTTTGACTCTATTCATAACGTTGCCGCTTTTGTACATTCAATGACGACAAATTAATTAAAATTCATTTCAATTTCCTTTCGCCAACTTTTTACTACACCAACTGCTACGTGAGTCCTATATGATATGTTAGTATGTGTACGCTATATAGTTGGGGAAAAGTTTTGCTTACGCTGCCACAAACGCTCATCAGTGTGTCACGTATGTGAGTACTAGCATCAAAGAGGATAAATAAATAAGAGGAGTCAGCTCGCCAACATTGGCAGAATCACTCGCTGCAAAATTTAACAAATGTACCAGCCTGACTGGGTCGCGCTTTACCTTTGTTCTTCTCTTTCGTAAAATCGCCGCACACTACTTTTTTCGCCGGAGCAAATGAGAATTTTTTTGGTTTGAGTTATTTTTTGTTTTATGTCGAGTTTTCGTGAAGTAGAGACTCAGCCATTTGAGTTTTTGTAAACTTGAGAAAATTTGATAATTTCTTTTATATACGCTTTATCGAAAGCAAATGCAACTTTTAATTCGAAATGTATGTTCACTTCATCAATATTTGATATATGGCCCAGTTGGAAACACATTTACTAATTTTCCCTTGATAAAACTAGTTTTGCTGCCTTCGTATCCACCACCTTGAAATTGGTGAATTTGTGCGGCGCACCAAAACAAGAAATGTCAAAAAGAAATCAGCGAACAACCAATTCGGAGCTATTGAAGTAAATAGTGGGGAAAATTTTAGAATAGCACCCCCCGAGTTCGGGGTAAAACTTCGTATCAAATGAAAGAGGGAGTTCTCCCGATCACAAATATATATATTTTAAAGTGCGCAAACTTATAATTTAAAAGTTATTTGTTGTTAAAGTTTGCAAATTTAGCAAATTTCTATAGCACTTTAAATTACAATTTACATATCTTTCAAAACATTAATCCACATACATATCTATATAAATTGGCAACGATAAGTTTAAATTGCATTTTTGTATATTTCACATTTCATTTTTGCATTGTCTTTACTTATTATAAATGTTTTTATTAAATCAATCGCGCTTTTGTACCAACATGCACATATATCATGATTCAATCACAAGAGGTTTGCTCGACAGACACATTTTTTGACAATTGCAGCCATTTTGCTCCCAAATCCAATTGACACCCGTTACCTGTGTTGTTTCTTTGCGAATTTTCGAAAAATGTTAGTAGTAGAAATAGGAAGCAATCAGTTTACAAATACCCGACAAGTTCTTAACTGCATAATTCCTTAGAATATTTATTTTAATTTTATGATGAATTTATTAACTATGCCATCATCTATTAGTGTGGATGAACATAGGTTTTATGAAAAGTACGGACACCAAGGAATCGTGCACTTTCTTAAACCTATGAACATACGAAACCTAAACCAATTCAAAATTCATCGTTCAACGTCAAAACCTGGACTACTAAATTGAATCACGTAAAAATGTCATTAGTAAATAATGGAAATGCCATAACGAAATGTACTCCTTGGGCATGTTAACTTATTCAGGTAAAAGTCTAGAACAGGAGGCTACTGCTAATACGCGTCCAAAAATGGTGACCTCGACAACAATAATCCCAAGGCGGAAAAGAAAAATTGTATCTCTGTCCGGAGATATGTGCAGGTGAAAGTTGCCAATTTTCATGTGTTTGTTGTAATGTTTTTGTGCACTGAAAAATATTTTGTGTACAAAGGGATTTTGCACGCATTAAATTTTGATCCGACCTCATTTGTGGACCGGCCAGAGTAATTTTTTATAAGCTCGGCTGAAGGCCGTCAATGAAACCCGGGGTAATTTTCGGTTTTTCGTCAATATCTTTTGAACGAGCTAGAATATTTGTTTCCGCCCTCGAATTATTGTTATCGAGGTCAATACGCGTCTTTTGACACTTCTCTTGATATTTTTGGGCGCGTATTAAAAGTCGACCTTCTGTTCTATTAATTCCGTATGTTCGGAACATTCGTCTCCATTTAAGAATTTGCAGAATCGGTTTATATTTGGAATATTATGTATATTCGGACCTCGTGAGGTAGTATCAAATGAACACATTCTGAATATTCTAAATTAACGGTTTATACGCAACGCTTCCATGAATAATTAACGGAAAAGAGCTTTCCGAAATTTCAGAATAAAAAGTTGAATACTCCCTGTGTAGCGGCAGGACCGCACAAAAGCTTAACTCTTCTGTCAAAGTCAAAGTAGGAATATAAAGTTCTAAGACAATAAGCCATTTTCTTTTATTTTTGTTTTTGTAAGTTCATTGCGGCTGCTGAGTATCGTATCACCCCATGTCGGCTGCCTCTCAAAATATTTTTCAAAAATTTCCCAAATCTGGATTTGTCACAAAACCGCCCTATATTAGAGTTAAATTGAAGAACGCTTCACCTCAGAATGCTTTTCATTAACTCCCTCTTATGACAAAATGCATTGAACTTATGCTCATGTAGGGAGTTTTGGAAACAAATTTTGAGATAATGCATTTTTGAATAAAATTCTAACGTACGGCTTTCTTCAAACAATTTCTGAAAGAATGACCAAACCAACATAACTTTATCAATTCACGAAATATTTAGTAGAAAATGAATTATTTCCCCAAAAACTTTTGGCATTTACAAATTTATTATCACTACTAAGATACTACCAAAGATACTTGTCTACTACAATTTCGCTGAAGGGGATTGAATTACTCCCCTTTTTCCTTATTTCGAAAAAGCAACCCGTCCAGATTTTTCAATTTGGGAGTGTCAAAGATCTGTCATCATTGAAGAACAAACCTCTAGTAATTGAATCATGCACATATATATAAACGAAAAAAAAACCAATATAAATATTACCTTACCACCGTTCAGTTAATAAAGAAAAAGTAAAATATATAAAATAATACGACAAACGAAGAAGGAAAAACAACATCGAATTTGGCTGTGCCAAGGAGAATCATGTTTGTAAAGAGCATGTACAGCACAAAGTGCATTTGTATATTTTGTTATTGAAAGTAATTTAATATATAAGCAAATAAAAATTTATAAATAAATAATCATATCAACAATCAAGTGATATTATTTATTTTTCTAATTGTTGTAATGCATTATGTTGAATTTCCATATTGTCATCTTCCTCTCCTACAGACAATTCATGTTACCGTCTTACTCATTTGCATACAATCTGATAAAAATTTATTCATATCGAATTTCCTCATTTCCATATTGTCTTGTCATCTTCCTCATCTGCATACAATTTTATTTTTCCCTCTTCCTCCCTAACGCACCGGCACTCTTATTTTTGAAATCATATGGTATATGGATGGTTAAGTGCCTTATGCGGCAGTTACCCACCGACGTGTGCCGTACGTAAGGACGTTTGTCGTATGAAGCACGTTTGACCGAGCTCTCAAGCCCGTAGGAATCAATGTGTGCGTCTGTGTACGTGTACATAACATATTTGCGTGTGTATTGTTTACAGATAAGCACTGTTGCCATTGACCATTTTGCATGCATGCTTATGGAAACATCAACTTTTTCCAATTTAATTTTTGATATTGTAAAAGGCCGGAATAAATATTAAATAAGTATAAATAGATTACGTATTTATAATCTGCACTTTTACATAATTATTTCGAATTATTTTCACAATTTTTCAAACTTTAATTAGGTGTTTTTGCATAAAAGTGCAAACGGTCAAAAATTAGCGCACAAAAGTTTACAAGGCAACTCTGTCTAGTGAGAGAGCGATCAGCTGACACGTTCTTACGCAAAAAATCAAAATTGTTTTGATTTCTACGTTCCGGGCTACGTACGTACGGGCGTTGCACGTCGGTGAGTTTACGTTTACATTGCACACTCATAAGATAGGTCGTGTCAGCTGATATGTTATTGGTACGTACGTTCGTGAGTAACCACGGCTTTATGCTGCGCGCACAACTTTTATTAACTCTGAGTTCGACTACTGCGTCGACTCCATGATTTATTTATTTTTGTATTTTGTCTGCTTTGGTGGTTGAAAATCAATAAAAAAGTTTCTTTTTACAAGCTACAGAGGAAGGCAGAAAATTTTAAAAAGAGCCCGATTCACATTTTACTTAAGCGGGAGTCATTGGTGCCGTATGTCGTATCGCTGTATCCGTATCCCTAACGTAATCAGCTGTTTATCGTTACGACGGTAAACCAAAAACCAATTGGTTGGCTACGATACGGTTACGACCTTAGCGGCACCAATAATCGATTGCATTGATTCTCATAAGGTTGGTCGAATCAGCTGTTATAAGGTTACCGATACGGTTACCAATAAAGCACCAATGTCTCCAGCTTTAGAAATTAACGTTAGTTATATATATCTCCTACACATTCACTCACCATCACTTAATTGATACTCATGCTTATAACTGCCTGTTAGGCTACGAACTGGCATAAGCTATTGTAGCATAGCCGTATAGTCAAGTGAATTGTTGTAGGATTTCGTAGGTTCGAAGCCCGCTCCAAGTTAATACTTCTTTATTTTTTTTTTTTGAAATTATAAAAATGCTGATATTGCGGCAAAATAGCAAAATTTTGCCGATAAGCGCGTTTTCTTACAATGCAATATTATCAAAGCAAAACTTTTTAAAAGAATAACGTGCTAAAACCATTTGACAAAATCTAAAGCTAACCAAATTCGAACAATTGTTGAATGAAAGCTGGCATGGTAATAGGCGACCATATAAAATAGCGAATGTCGCTTAAATATGCAAGCATTTTTCCTAACTTCCATTCCCGCGTTCGCCTCATCCACAAGCACAAAAGTCAATCCAGAGACAAAATCTTAAATTTTGATTTTGTGTCGATTCTTATTACCAACACATTCAAACATTTCGTCCGGCCTCGTACATATAGGCCAAAACTAACACAACCTTAGATTTTGGCGAGGAAAACTTACATTCCCGCCTACGTCTCATCCACAAAATCACAAACATAAGAGGAAGAACAAAAAATCGAAGTCAGACAAAATTTTTATTTCTACTTGATTCCGCTTACTAACACATTCAAAGTTTCTGTCTGGCCTCGTACATATAGGCCAAAACGACTACAACCTAAGAGAAAAACTTCCATTCCCGCCTACTACACCTTGTCCAAAAGCAAACTTATAGAATTAATTTGTTCAAACACATTGTATTGTCTTCAAAGTGTAAGAAGAAGAAGAATCATTGGACAAGAAACATTTTTATATTACCAGGCACTCATAAAAGTTAGCGCGTGTGTGAAATGTATGGAAATATTCTTTTGGCTTTCGTACGCACATATGCCATTCCTTTTACGCATGAGGCTATACCATACAAAACTTCATATTTCCATTTCTGTTCTGATATTTCGAAGTTTCGAATGAGCAGAAAAAATCTTCTTTTTCTTCACCACCTTCACCTGACCCACAAACAAAATAGCAAAAGCGAAATAATTTTGAGGTCGTTTGCACTTGTAAGCGCAATGTATTTGAAATTATGCATGGTCAGTTGATAAGGTCAGAATAATGTAATCAAAGATTTTAAACGCAAAATAGTGAAAAAGGGGAAAAATTGCCAAAAATCGGCGGAATTTTTTATGAACTTGACACTTGCACTTTGTTAGGGTAGAATTAAAAGGGCTATAAAACTGTAGACTTGAAATATTATTTCAAATTACAGAAAAAAATCCACACTTAATAAAATAATTAACAAAACTTTAGTTTTTCATAAATTTATATTTTTATTTATATCTTTATTTTATTTTCATATGTTTAAATAAAAAATATTTTAAACAAGCCTGAAACGAAAAAAAGGAACAAATTATTGAAAAACCTAAAACGAAAAGAGAAAATTAAATAAAAAGCCTGAAACGAAAAAAAGGAACAAATTATTGAAAAACCTAAAACGAAAAGAGAAAATTAAATAAAAAACAATTAGAAACGGTATGTAATAATAATTATTTAATAACCTGAGAGGAAAACAAGAATAATTAATAAAAAAGCTAAAGAGAAACAAAAAGAATTATTAAAAATCTGAAAAGAAAAAAAGGAAAAATTTATTAAAAATATTTAATCACTTTAATGAAAATTGGTATAACTAGACACGATTTACGAATTTAACATACCTTTGGGTTTAACGGATTTAAAATTAATTTGCATCGGAATTACGAAATTGCCACCATATAGCGACAATTTCTCTCACAACTTAACCTTTTCAAGTTAAATGTTATTTCACCTGTATTTGAAAACATTTATTATACTCACAGTCCCTTTTATATTGAATCATTAAAAATCGACCACATTATCAAATCTAAACTGTAAGCATGTTTTAGTGACGATTTAAGAATACTTATAATTTTCTATTAATTTACGCGTTTATTTAGGTACCTTTCATTGCTTAATATTTAAATATGTGCTTTTGGCTTTCATTGAGTATTTAAAATTTTACCAACGCAATAAGAACAATATAAAGGTTGAAAATTTGCATTGATATTTTTGATTACCGTGCAAAAAAATTATAATTACAATGTGCTAAACTGTATAAATTGTACCGGTTGGTAAATTAACACGGCCAAATTATAAGGGATTGTGAGTAGCCAAATTATTGAGCAATTTTTGTAATTTTGAGTAAAATATTAAATAAGCTGGTTTAATCAATAAGAATATTAAAAATACAGGCTTTAATGTTTTTAAATACTAGGCTCTGATGCTTAAAACCGTTAGGCTGGAGACAGGCTGCAAGCGATAAGCGTTGCTTCACGCCTACCCAAGCTTATAGCAAGCACTGTGCCCTCAGCCTAGATAAAAATATATTCGGTAGCAAACAACCGCTACCTGGAGGAATCTATAAAATAAATATAAAAACTTCATAAAACAAAGATGTAAATTCCAATTTTATTTAAATTATATTACCGGTTTCCTCGTTAAACCATAGCCCTGAACAGAAGTCGCTAGGAATGTAGGGTTCTGGCCAAACTTGTCAATCCTCTTTACTTTTCTGCAGCGTTTAATTTTTGTAGTTTTTCGATCGCGCGTCGTCGTCGTTCCTCCTGTTCGTCCGCTCGGGCCATCCACTTTGCATTTTTATATAAAAGGACGGTGACCATGAAATCCAACAATTGAATCCGGTGGTCTGCGCACTCCCCGGTGAACCATTCAGGGAACATTTCATCAGTCTTTGACTTTATGTAGTCGATGATTTGTTTTTTTACATAAAGTGTGTGTGCGCAGACCCGGAATTTTTCGAGGTACCACTTCATGTGCGCCGTACTTATTTCGAAGAACTGGTCCGACGGGTTCACAAGACGTAAGTCATCGTACGGCTTATAGTTCTTTGCAATTATAAGCGCTTCGGAACTATAAGCTGGATCGACACCAGACTTGCACATGAGTTGTGCACATTTTTCACATTGTATTCTCTTCATCACTTTGGTATAAATGGCACAACCAGTGTAGTACCTCTGGATCTGCTCTTCCGCAGTCCGTGCAGCAACTTCCTCCACTAGGGGTTGCTTTGTAATGTCCACATTTCTGACTTCTTCATCAGTTATTGGTACATTCGAAAAAACTGTTGCTCCCACGATGTCCTCTTCTGCCATTTGCCGTATTACTTCCTCTATGGTCGCGTCGATTGAATCCCTCACTCGCTGTGCAACCTCCTCCGGTGGGTTCGCTTCAGCTCCACACGCCGGCTTGTTGCGGCTGGATAATAAATTGTGGAGCTGGACCTCACCGAGGAAGTCCGAGCCGGCTCCACGCGCCGGCTCATTGCAATTTGATGAGTTGGGTTGCGGGACCTCCTCCGAGAGGTCTGAGGCTGCTCGCTGTGTTCGCACTTCCCTACGTCCATCGTTGGCTAGGTTGTTCACAATAAAATATTTTTTATATTTTAATTGCGCTGCTTCCCCTATGCATTGCCTCCGTAAGCGGTCGACCACATCCTGGACGTCGATGTTCCTCCATATCAGCTTGACTAGTTCGTTTCCTTTGACTGCATTTTTCGCCACGTAGTAGGACAACACGTATTTCCAATTGCTGCAGATTCCCTTTACCATAAAAAAGAGGCACTTGTCTGCAATTCGATTCTCCCGACAGGCTTCTCCACTGTCTACAAAACCGTCAATTACATCAACCGTATTGTTGTATGTCAAGTCTTTTTTTATTGAAACCTCATCCCACATGATTGAGCATATGCGATGGGTAGGTGGCATTGATTTAATCATTGCTTCCAAGTTGCTGATTACGTTGTTATCAATGCCTGGACGGACATATCGAATTGGTCGCTCTCTTAATAGGGTACTGTCACTTGGTAAATGGAATCCCAAGTCATCCTTCATAAATTTGTAGGCTTTCGTAGACATGTAGCTTATGTTTTGCGCTACCGTTTTTTCTTCGGGCTTGTACCGAGTATCCTTCTTGCCAACTATCGTCCTGGCGAAGGTAATTGCTTCTTCGGTTGCTCCTGGTTGTGCTATGATGGATGTTTTCCTGAGGTTGTCCAGCTTCTTCTCCGTTAAATCCACCGCCTCCGTCAGCTTCTGGATTGTGTCCATCATGTTCTTTTCCCTTCGCATATAAATCCGCTCTCGCTTAGCGAAGGGCTCATGATCACATACAATCGCCGGGTCCGTGTTGGTTCCTTCCTCTCTGCAATGCACATCTGGATACTGTTTTTTAACATGGGGGTCTGTGTAAAATGGGACTTCCTCCAAAGCGATGTCAGTGGGCAGTGTTTTTGTGGCTGTCGTTGGTGCAACCTGCTGCACGAACGAGCAACCACTACCACTTGGCACTTCATCGTCAGTACCCCCAAAAATTGTTGGAACAGCCCCGTCCTTCAAACGTTTTCCTGTTCCTCCTTTTTGATCCGCTTCGAAATGGCGATCGCAAATATACAAATTTTTCTTTCCTAATTGAGAAATTGGCATATTACATGCCAGAACCCATACCCTCTGCGCTTCTTCTTCTTTTGGGAACTCATGTAAAATGGTTCCCTCCATCCAAGCGCACGTCGATACGCAGCATTTCCTCTTCTGCTTCAATATTTTCGCCATGTAATGCGATGGTCTTCCATCGTAACCTTCGAATTAATATTAAAATAATGAACAACTCAAAAAAATAATATATAAAAAAAATTTAAGTAAAAAAACTAAAAATAGAAATTCAGGGCTTAATGAAATAAAATTATAATAATAAGAAAATTAAATATAACAAATAAAAACCATAAAAAGATATACTAAAAAAATAAATAACGTAGCATAAATTATAAAATAAAATCGGAAAAAAATATAAAAAAAATATGAAAATAGAGACATAGGAAATATAGTAAAATAAGAAAATATTTAAAAATAAAAGCCGGAGTTAAGCTCATGAATTCTTAAATATAAGCAAAAATAAAAACTTTAAGAAGAAACAAAAATAAAATAAATAAATAATATAGTAATAATAAAAAACTAATGGACAAAAAAAAAACAATAAAAAATGCATCTCAAGTGGCAAACGTGAGTAAAAAACGTATGACCTTGTAAAGTATTTACGTACCAAATTCTATCCAAATCGGTTGAATCGTTGCCAACATAATAGTTGATATACTAATATATAAATATACAAAATAATAAGTATACACAGTTTTAATATAAATATGAAAACGTAAATATTAACGTTATAATATACATACATATATCTATAAAATGTTCAAAGATAAATACATATATATAGCTTAAAGGTGAATTTAAACATTTGTAATAATGTATAGGCATATATTTTTTTGTTATAAGATACAAATTCAGAGCTGGGTAGTAATGGTTTCCTTAGCTATTCAATTCCTCCAGAGAAAAGGAATAGATTACATTTCAATTTCTAAAAAAAAAAAAATAATACCAAAAGTAATTTTTTTGAGGCTCGACTACAAAAATTTTTTTTTTGTAATTGAAAACAAACACTTTGCTCAAACGTAATTTCTGCTCCAGTACTTTCGAAAGGAATGGAAAGAATTGGAGATTTTCCAATTACATAACAAGGAATGCCTCAATTGCAATTGCAAAAATAATTGAAAAATCTTTAGTTTAAAAAATTTTTTTGAGATTCAAGCGGTGATTTTATGAAGACATAGTAACTCCTTGGACCATAAGAAAATTTTTGTAAAACAGAATTACTGTCTTCTATGACTGGCAAATTCATTTCTCCTCGCCATATATCAGGACGGGTATGGTAAAATTGTATCATTTTAGGTTAGATTTGCTGTTGAGCGGCCGGCCAATTGCCTTTGTATGTCGTAAGCAACGTTACTTAATCTTTTCCCAAAGTGTTGCTGACCAGCGACTTGAGGATTTTGTTGCGGCCTTGTATTTTAGCTACAACTTCGATGGCATACGCCTTGAAGGTAATAGTGTCACCGAATGTTATACCTAAGATATTTGGATGACTGACAGCGCAACACCATCGACGTGAACATCCAATATTCCACGTCGTTAAACAGAGTGGACGTGGCTTTGAGCTTGTTTCGAATCCGCGATCTTACCTTTGTATATATGTATCTATTAATGCAGATCCCTTCCACTTGCACATACATATTTATCGAAATTTGGAAAGGCTCATTTCAAAATTGCGAGGTCTTCAATAGGGATATATTAATATAAAAAAAAGTTACGCCTTCGTCTTATGCTTACTTACTCCATATAAAACAAAAAACATTCATTTGGTATCAATTATAGTTGAACCATGGTATCAATGGTAAATATACTTTGCCAATTGACTCAAAACTAGTTATGATATGTTTCATGTTTGGTTTGGACCTCCACATATTTTGTAAACTTTCTCTAACATCTTCACAATCACTTACACTAACACTTACTAAAGACTTCTGAAAGGACATAACTCCACTCTTTCTGACGGTATATAAGTTTTGTTCATAGATTATGCAATTTCAAGGCGACTGACCTTGGCTTCTCTCTCTAATCAGCTATCTTGAACTCGCACTCTGAAACCCAATTTGCCTCTTTGTTAAACTAATTTTTCATTCAGAGGAAAAATTGTAGTTAAAACCATACAAATTAATTTTCCTGGAAAAGTTTGCAATGGCATTACTTTTTTTTAAATTATATTTTGTGTTGACTTTTCTATCGTTTAAAGTAATCACAATTCCAAAAAAATGTATTGTTTAATCATTAAAATTTGCCAAACTATTGGCGTTCCCACTCAGCATTTAGGTGATTCAATTTTGAATTTCCCTACATATCAATACAATTTGATTACTCTTTCTGACTAAATAATGAGTTATCATACAATTGAACAAAAGAAATAATCAAATATGAATACTTTCGATGATGAAAAACTTCGATCACTTTTTGGAATCATTTTTGAAGTCCTTTAATGACTAAATTTTAATATTTCATAAAAACCAACAAAAAGAATAATCAAATATGCTTACCTATGATGATCAAAAACTGAATATAGTTTTTCAATCACATTTTGGAATCATATTTGAATCAAATGTGTTTACTTTAGGTGATCAAAAATTTATAATCATTTTTCATTCAGCTTTCTAAATCTTTCATGAATATATTTGTTGACTGAATAATGAATTTTATACTTGTTGAAATTTTACTTTTCATTAAAAATCTTATTTTTTCACATACACATATTTTTTCAATCATGAAGCTAAGAAAAAATATATAAAAATTTTATTATTTATGCAAAAGATATTCTTCAAGACAAAAATAATGTAATGCTGCTCGTGAACGAAATTTTCCCCAACCATTTCTCCCCTTCAACTTCCCAGAAAATACATAATGATTGGACATAGGTTGTGAGCTATTTGAACCCCAGGTAAGTAAAACTATCTTGACATACCTGGATACGGCTTCAACATCCCGTATCGCATCCATATTTTAAGATGCAGACGATAATGCTGATGTTGGATGTTGTAGTCGCAGGTGTATATCGGTCAAGTTTGTTTGCAAGTTAGCTGTGGTTCGAATAGCTCACTTTCGCATGCTTTCTTCCCCTGATGAAATAAGATTATTATGTAGTATCATATTTTGAAGGAGATATGAGGAATAAATGCATCATAATCGCATTCAAAAATTATTCAAAAATCTCAACCAAAACGATTGAAATATGTTCACGAATATGATCGGAAAATGACTGTGAAAAGCAGTCAGATATTACTCTAAAACTATTAAAGCTCCATTTTACAATGATATCAAATATGAATAAAAGGCGTTTCGAAATAGGAATCATAAATGATTTTTCAAGAATAATCACATTTAAGGTACATTTTTCTACCGACGATACATTAATTTTCGAACAGAAAATGCCTTTAAATTTGAACGTTTTTAATCATCTTGGGGTATGATATTTAAATATTTTTTGATCAAAATTTTCAAAAAATGGTGGCTGGGATATATTTGCTGGTAGCGTATAATTTCATGAAAATTAAAATAGTCCGTAACCACAATTAAAAAAGGCATATTAAGTTATTTTCAATCACAATAATTGCTCCATTGCTTTGACCGAAAGATAAACATATGCACAATGTACCTACGTATGTCCTATTTATTGTAATTCATTCATTGTAATAAATAAAAAGGCACATCAGCTTAACAATGATGGTGTTACATTACCGACTGTCAGTCACCAAAAGATTTTAGGGGCAACGTTTGATAAGGCGCATGCCACCGAAATTGTATCCAAAGTACAATGCCGCCATAAAATCTTAGGGAAAAGATTAAGAAACGTTGCTGGACATACACAGCAATTGACGTTCATGTGCTACGTGACACCTGTGTGGTCACCTGGTCTTAGAAACACGCACTGGAAAAGGCTGCAGGCCTGATAAAATTCTGCACGCAAAACAGTCACGGGATGTCTTCTTATGGCCCCTGAACACCATCTGCATATTGAGGCAGAAGATCTCAACATTACAGAGCATAACGAAATGCTGAAGACAGTTTTTGCTTAATTGTCACAAACCTGGACACCTTAGCAAACTAGACATCTAACAAGAGCAAAATATTAAATCATTCAAAAGAACATGTATAGATAGTAATTAAGAAATGTTGTAAATAATATCAATCTAATTACAAGTAACCCTATTACTATATAAATCAATCGATCTATTTTATACATATGTATATAATATATCTATTTTTATCAACTTACCCAAATTTAATGTTGGTAAAGCGTAATCTTTAAGACGCTTTCCAATCCTCACGTCTTTCTCAAAATGAAGGGAGCAAACAAATGTAGTATTTTTGTTGACTACATTTATTTTCAAATTATCCATCCATTTGCTCCTAACATCAGCGTTGGCCGGGAAGGAATAAAAAACCAATCCCGGATCCGCCCGTGCATTTCTGCAACACCCGACCGCGCAACATTTACGAATTGTCGGCATTTTTTAGATTTAAGGTTGTTTTGAAAAAAACAATTAGCACAATTAAATTTATTTGATATTTTCGCAAAATTAGTGAAAACGAACTGAACGCGTCAAGAACTTTTTCATAATAAAAAATTGCTTCATTTTTGGTAGTTTTGGCGCAATTTAACTTCGAAAATGTGTGGGAGAAAGAGTTCATAATTTGCAAATTTCACTCAATAAGATTTTCACTTTTATTTGGTTTTATGTTGACAACAAAATGTTTATACATTCATATATAATTGCATTGATTTCTAAATCACTAATGCAATATATATATAATAAGTATAATAATTTTGTATTTTATATGTTGAACACGATTAGAACTTACTTAAATTTATTCACCTGTTGGTTTGTATACTTAGTTGGGGTAGGTTATGTTTGTAGTTCCGCCATCATCGCAATTTTGCTTTCGTACTTGTTTGCAGAATTTTAGTTCTATACGTCTGTGACTGGGTATGGGTTGGTAGAGAAAACTGCTTTTTTAAACACTTCCCAAGAGTTTATATTAATATATTTTGTAATTTTTGGAAAAAGGATAAATTAGTTTATTAATAATAACCTTCAAAACAAACTGGAATACATTAGGAAAGCGTTTTAAAGGCAATTTTCCATACCCAGTCACAGAGGTACAGAACTAAAATTCTGCAAAATAAACGTTTACACGCCTCTTTTAATTAAATTTTTTTCACTATGCACACACACATATCCTCGTTCTATTTGCACATGACACTTGCATCCATTTTTTCACTGTTTTATCAACATATTTTTAAATTTAATTTCACTTTTCAAGTTATTTATTATCAATAAACGCAATCTTTCATGCATTTCCTTTATTCACTCCACTTCTTATAGAAAAGGATAAAAATATAATTTTTGCAAACTGTAGTGTTCGTGGCCCTTTCATACACTTTGGCCAAATAACTCAAAACGCACTCAAAGAGATTTTTATTTTCGCCGCGTTTCTCAAGCAAACAGCGGACAGACACAAAGAAGAATCGCCGACCCAGTCATAGAATCCATCGAGAAAATATTGTTACAACTAGAAGATAAACATACATTTTTCAAATCAGCGAATGACGCCTCTTATTATATTTATCCTCTTTGCTAGCATATAAGTAGGTTCGTATGTTCTTCTGCTCGCCACATGTTTAGTTCCGCTACAGGCTCTAGTTAGTTTTCCCTTTTATGACCGCTTCAGACTCAGCTGTTTGTGTTCACATAAATTCGAATATTTAGAGACAATTTCATGTTCGTTATAAATGCATATATTTATAATTTACGTATAGTCGAAAGTATCTCTTTTTATAAATGTGATTGTTTTTATGCTCCCACTGAGATCACTTTCCTGAATTTTTCGTTGATATTTTCTCTATCCGCGTGCTTTTTTGTACAATCAAATATTTTAAACTGAAAAGTCCTTTAAAATTCTACTCAAAAAATAATAATCCGTTTTATCCGAAAAAGTACTGAAATATAGGGTTGCCTAAATCGTGTCACAAAATAATAAAAAAATATTTTATCCCGTGCATATTTGGTTTATCCGAGATTACTAATACGAAAACCTTACTTCATTTTATTATACAAAGATCATATTCTCTTCCTTACTACTTCCTTATCCACTCTGAAAACTGTGTAATCCGTTTATCCGTGCACAATTTTTCGTAGAAAATTATTTGAACAGAATTTGAGCTTAGTAAGGGTTTGTTATCCGATGCATGACAATCCGGAATATCTGAGATAAAATACGTCTTTATACATTCAAAAAAATTACTAGAAGAATATACGGTTTATCCGATACTTTTTATCTATAGTAAACGCGCTTTATTACATTCTTCCGAGATAATATGCTATATTTTCCTTATCCCCGCTAAAAAATGTTTTATCCGCTTATCCAGAAATGATTTCTCCCGAAAAAATTATTCAAATACTAGTAACCTGAAGAAAGATTAGATTTGTTATCCGCTTAGTATCCGGCTGAACTGAGATGCATTTTTTTACGTCAACGAAATAATCTAATTCTGCCATATTTGTACGCTCTTTCTTCTTTTTCCATTTCAAATTAATTTTGAGAAATTTACTGTATTTGCATAGATATTTTTTGGAAATTTGTCTCATGTATATACCAAATTTGAAACGTTTTCGTTTCAATTTGAAAAAGGGTTATCTTAAAATGTTTTATCTATGTCATGTTTCAATCCGAGCTAACTTTTAATTCATATACTTTACATATACATATATATGGTTTTGCATTCAAAATTTACGATTTTTCCTCTTTTTTTATAAAATTTAAGTCAGCCAAACTATGCCTATCGCAATTTTTGTTGGCTTAAGTTCTATTTATTAACACTACTTTGAATACGATATTATTTAGTACCTTATAATTTTATGTAAAATAAACGAGTTAACTAAATTTCGGATAACTCCGGATAAAATAAATGCACACATATAATGAAGAATATGTAAAGTATCATCGCATTTATGAATGTTTTGTAACGTAATACACAACTGGATAGAGCTTGATAACGATTTACAATATTTTATATACGAAAAATAAGCACTATTTACTCACGCGAAAAAACACCGATAATGGTAAAAAGAGCCAAATACGCAAAGTTGCTTGATTTTTTTAAAGTTTGCTCCACTCACAGGAGTTGAATGACATTACGAAGGGTATGGATAATGCGGCTGGATAACAAGAACGAAGCTTTTAGTCCAAGTTTTTTTTGCATTAAACTAAAAGCGGATAAACATGGATTGTGAATGAAATTGTTAATTAAACGAAATTACTCGATATCTTGGAAGTTTGTTTCACTCAAAGTAGGCTAATGATATTCGGCTAGGACCGCATTTTAAACCTGGATTCCGATCCAGTCCTTTCAGTACGACCAAGCCTCTTACACTGCTAGTGCAGTCGCGCGAATAAATTCGGATAATGGCAAAAATGTCAAATTTCATAAAAGGTATTTTGTTCATTCCATGCTGTTAACTTAAATGGCAGTCGGATAAGTTCGGATAAAGAAAATTAATGCTCCATTATGCATTAAATTCACTAATTAAAACAATTTACTACGCTATACGCAAGTGCATAAAGCTGGATAAGAATATTACGTACTTAACTTAAGGTTTTTGTATAAAAATGAATTTTTTGTGATTAGTACAAAAGTTTTTTCTAGTGTTTAGTAGCAGTTAAGCTAAAAATTGACAATTTCTAACTGTGCCTGTCCGACATTTCCTTTTATACGAAGTTAGTCACTTCAAACCCATGCGGATAAGAACGGATAATGTTTAAAACAAATATTAGTTAGTAGCATAAAGACTAATACTCGCTACACATCTACCTTATAGAGTCAGAACGCTTTTCTACTTTGTTAGTAAAAATGTATGTATGTACATATAATGCATATATATAATCGAATTATTGATTGGCCACTTGAAAGTACAATCACCGACAACCTATTTCCAATTACGATTGAACTCAGCACAAATGCGATTGAACAATGTGAAAAATGTTAAGTCAACAATAGACTAAATAGAAAGAGTAAAAAAAGAGAAAATACCGGCAAAAGAAAATTACTTCTTGTAAATAAAAATAACTCAAAAGAATCATGATAATATTACTGTGAAGACTTAGAACTCACTTTTGCTATGCATATTTTTTGGCGCCGAGCCAAAAAAGTGAACAAGACATTGACTTGTTAAAGGGGAGAATGTTTGGCTCTGCTACAAACAAAAAAAAAGTTATGAAAACGTGACTACCAACCAACCAACTGCCCAAACGAATGAATAAAATTGTCATTTATTGTCCAAGTTTCGGTGATTAAGTGGCAAAAAGCAATCATGAAGCAACAGCATAAACAACAATAGCTGGCGCTCCCAGAAGTATACTATGATTTTTGTTTTTGCCTAAAAGTTAAATGTGATTCTGATTCAAGAAAGAACCACATTTTTGTAGGTCACGCCCACTCAGTCGCCAACTACACTGTACTCATACCTCGCGATAAATATTGTCGTGGGAAATCGTAAATCGTGCAATGTTTGCCAAAAATATTTGAACGTTAAATTGTTGTATACTTTTTGGGAGTTAAATTTACGAGCCAACAATAATTTGTAAATGAAGTGCAACGGAAAACGAGAAGAATGCTAGATATGTAAAAGAGAATCTGTAGTTGATTTTTATTGTCAAAATTTGTGCAAGGAAATATATTAAGAGTAATAAAATGATTCAAAGATAAAAAAGAAATGTTTATGTTCGAAGTAAATTGTGCCTTTTTTGCTTTGCTGTTAATTAACACAAAATCATAAAAATATTAAAATATAATAAATTTTTATAAACAAGAAAAAAGTGCCTTTAAAAGAATTAAATATCTAAGCGTTGCTTGAATTTCAAAGAAACAAATGAAAATGCGACTTATATAGTTACAAAAAAATTGAATAAAACAAAAATTTGGCAATGAAAAATTAGTAACTAAGTAGTTTGCCGTTTGCCGGCAAAAGTCCTCGAAACTGTCCCACGCGCCCCAACCATCAAAAAAATGTCCAGTTCAGCAAACTTCAGCCGCCAATCACTGGAGCTGCGCACTCAGGAATCCTCATTATTACCACCCATTGGAGCTAACCCGAATGCGCAAAATGTTAGTGCCAGTCAAACTGCCGACACATTGGCATCAACTGGCAATATCTTTGGCTCAGCATCCGCTTCCGTTGCGGCTACAGCCATCACCACCACCACCACCGCCACCACTAATGCAGGCTTAGGCGTCACACAACGTCGCCGCCAACGTAAAGGCATTACACAACGACAGGATTCCTGGTTCCGTCACTCAATGCCACCAGCGCTGACACGTGATTTCGAATCCATTGAGAATTTGACACAGAATAACACAAATGGCTTGGATGAACAATTGGCCGCTTCGTTGTCGGGTCGTTTTGGCGCTTCGACATCGGCATCATTGGCGGCTTCGGGTGCGCAAAGTGGTGGGGGTAGTGGTAGTTTGACTTTGTGCGGTTTTGGGCTTGGTGCTATTGGCGGTTTCGGCGGTAGCGGTCAAAGTTGTAGTGGTGGTGCGGGAAATCGTGTTAGCGGTGGCATCAATCTCAATAGTGCCAATAGTAATTTGGGTTTCATTGATTCAGATGAATCGAATGTGATTACACCGATAACACCGCTCGCATCACATTCGGCGTCGATTTTTGGTGGCTTGCAACAACATGGTTCCGTATCTGCCGCCTCAATGGCTGCTACAGTGTCGTCGCATGCAATTGGCAATGGTGGTGGTGATGGAGGCGGTGGGTGTCGTAGGCATAGATCAAAACGTCGCAAAGATTCCAAAGCGTCGGTATTGTCAAAACAAAGCGGTTTAAGTGTAAGAAGTCGCGCGTCGGCGTTAGCTGCGCGCGCTGGATTCCATATGACGGCGTCGTTCTTGCGTCGGAAGCGAAAGGAATATGAAGGTGAGTCAGTTGATAGTGAAGAAAAGTTGTCTTAAAAAAAAAAACAGGTTAAGTTTGATATCTTATTTTATTCAAATTTACAAAATTCGAAATTGATTTTCAAATTCTAAGCTAACCATTTCCAAAATTGTGGTTCGTCAACATAGTATTAAATATTACGATGCTGCTATTCGAAAATTGTAAACTTCGAATTTGATTTCTAATCTCTTTTGAATAGGCTTATGCTATTGGCGCTTGAACTCAAAAATTAAACTAAAAAGTAGGGAAGCACGAATAGTTTTCGAATATGTTTTAAGATTTAATCGAAACCGCTGTGATTCAAAAATTCAGTTTTTTTAAATACGTAAAAACATAATACGTAAATACGCGGCCACCGTGGTGTGATGGTAGCGTGCTCCGTCTATCACACCGTATGCCCTGGGTTCAACTCCCGGGCAAAGCAACATCGGCAGTGTCTGGCAAGCGCTCCGATTGTATTTCTGCCATGAAAAGCTCTCAGTGAAAACTCATCTGCCTTGCAGATGCCGTTCGGAGTCGGCATAAAACATGTAGGTCCCGTCCGGCCAATTTGTAGGGAAAAATCAAGAGGAGCACAACGCAAATTGGAAGAGAAGCTCGGCCTTAGATCTCTTCGGAGGTTATCGCGCCTTACATTTATTTATTTTAACTAACTTTATATAAACTTGTGTTTCTTATAAGTTTGTGAATTGAAATATAACTATTGGCGAAATGATTTGTTTCGCCGAACGTATTGAGCTATAAGCAAAAAAGTATTTTTACTTCGTTCGAATTTTGCCTCCAAAATATACATAGCTATAAGCTTTCGAATATTGATATTGAACATTTAGTAATTTTATTTTAATTTAACGTACTATCAAAACAACAAAAAAAAGAAAAACAAAAAATGTGAGTGTGGTCCGTCTCTTTTCTTATTCCGAGTTCGGAAGTCTAATCATAAAAAAAGTTAAAAGATGTTTAATTCGAATTTTTGCCATATGTCATATAATACTGTTTTCACACAGAAACTTAAAGATCTCATTTCACCTGCTAATGAAATCGTAAATTTTTTGCTTTCACACAGAAGTAACTGCTCGATTAGTATGAAGGATGAGACAGACAATCATGGCGGAACGATAAAAGGTGGAAGCATGGTGACATACCTACAAACAAAAAAAAATCCATGTAATTGTTAATTCAATGGACAAATGTCAAAATCGTACTGCGCCGGTAGTTGTTGTATCAAATCAAATAAAAAAGGTTATAATCAGCTGTTCGATGCGGCCACATTGTATCGTTCCGCCATGCAGACAATGACATTTGCTTTGAAAACTAAGAAACGGAAACGGAAGCGAAACGCTGCCAACAGAGTTGCATTGTGCTTTTGACTTCATTAGGCATTCGATTAGCTACTAATGAAATAATAATAGATTCGAATTTTGTAGGGAAGATTGAGCTCAATAAGCGTCTTAATGTAGAAAATTGCCTTTATTATTCAATAAGCCGTCTGTGTGAAATTAGCATAAGCTTGAAAATAAAAACTGTTTATGATGGTAAATCAAATTTCGAACCTCGAAAGCTTATTGTGGAGGCTAACTTCGAAAAACGGAGGTCAGTGTCTTCAAAAAAATTTGTTTAGTCCAAAATTTAGTCGGGCGCTGTACATTGCTATTTTATTTTCACATTTTTGTATATTCTGAAACTGTTCCAGTTTTCCAAACATACTGCCACACCTCAGATCATTTTCGGAGTTCATCTACCTTTTCTCGATTTATGATAGATTTTTGGAATATTTTTTTCTAAATGTAATTCCAAAAAAAAAAAAAAAAACAAAAAATACATTGATATTTATTACTGATTTCAAATATTTTACTATCTGTCTAAACTGTTTTGAAAATCTTATAAATATCTTCTAACTTTCGTCCGAAAACCATTTTTTAATTCTTAAAATTCTGTAATATCTTTGTGTTACTCTGACTTTTTCATGAATTCCTGCTTTACCTCATAAATTTTCGAGTATTTTTCAAAATTTTCTATCGGATTTTATGAATCATGCTTCCCAATAAATTATAGAAACGTCCAAGGAAGAATGGAACCTACTTTTTGAAGTTTCTATTCTTGAAAATTAATAAAAAACTATTTAGATTTGAAAAACGTATGTATGTACATTAGACTGGATCGATTTATTAACCGATATCACGCCATCGATTTTTCGGTAGGATTTGGGCTCAGGAAAAAAAAGTTCCACTACGCATACCCAAAGAAAAATAATTTTCGAGCCTGCGAAAGAAAAATGGCGAAAGGGTAAATTTTTCGACCAAAACACTCCCCAAAACCCAAAAAATATTTTGTTTTTAAACTGTTATCGCCATCGTTTTTACAACAGCTTTTTGAAAAAACAAAAATATTTTTCACTCACATTTTTTGAATTGGTTTTTTCGATGTATTTTATCTTTAAACGCACTCGTTGTACTAGTTTTCAATCCAAATGGACATATTTATATATATTATTTATTTATTATTTTTAATTTTTAGAAATATGTGTTCGAATTTTTGAAGTTAATTTTCGAATCACATTTGCTGGAGTGATAATCCAAAGGTATATTTTAATGGACAGTTCTTTTTATTTTTCGAAATTCTGTTCGATTTTTCGAAATGAACTTTTAAACACATTTATTTATTTTTATTTTTATTTGAATGAAGTGTGTGTTCGAAATTGTCCATAAAATTTTAGTTTTCTAACAATAATCGTTTTTTTAAATACCTTAAATAAATAGCCCCGGGGGTTTTTAGCTTTTGTTCGAAATTTGTTTCAAGTTTCTATAAAAGTTGTTTTGCATCTAATATTACATTGTCATAAGCTCGTAAGCAGCTGCGAAAAAACTCTAAGTAAATATTTTATCTTTCAAATATATTTATACCGAAAAGTTTTTCCAATACATTGTATGTCTAAGTTGAATTATATATGTATATATTATGTAGATATGTAAGTAAACAATTGTAAAAGTTGAAAGCTTTTATTGGCGCCAGAATGGCTAAACAAATAAAGAATAATGACAGAAAAATTAAACCAAAAGTCAAATAAAAGTGAAGGAGAGAAGGAAAGCAAAATCGTAAATTTATCTAAAAAAAGAAATAAAGAGACGAGGAGAAGTTAAGAATACATATAAACACTATATATGTACATATTAATACTGACAGATAGCGAGCAAACAAATTATTCTAGGGTAAGAGGAAAACTGTGGTTAAGTAGGAAAAAGCAATTGAGTAAGAAGTAAAACAGTTTTTTTATACCTTTTTTCGAATTTATGGAAAAGAGATTCATATGAAGGTTTGGCTTACTATCGATTAAAGCTGACAAGAAACCAAAAAAATTTTTATAGAAGCGACTGTTTTATTTCTTTTAAAATGAACACAGCAAGTGTTTCAGCAATATATCCCATATTTGCACGTGCGCCTAAATGTATGCAGCACTTCTACTGCCAAAAGAAAGTCTTGCATACTAATACTACAACTCTCAGCTGTATAGCCTATAACTTTTCAATATAACTAACATCTCAATCGTGTTTTGCATCACACAACACGCTTGCGACTAGAATGCAAATATTCTATGGAAGCCAACAAAACGTTTGCTCATTTGAAAAAAATTGCAGCAGGAAATGTGCAATGAAAACTAACATACATTAAGGCGATGTCAAACATGACGCTTGAAGAGTATATAACATAAGCACTACACGCACTCGACCGCACAACAACTGCTAACACTTGAGTCATGTTGACTCATGTTCTTCTACTCCAAAATGAACTGTTGCATAACTTTTTGTCTTACGTTTTTGTGGTTTTTGCATTTCACGCCTTTTTCCTATTTTTTTGAAGCATACTTTACAGCGCATATTTTCACTTTGTTTGCTTTTATGAGCTACCAAAAGCGTGCTGCATCGTAAAATGCCTCAGAAGTGCCAGAAACGAAGCTGACAACGTGTAGCGCAAAGAAAAAAGAATTTCCCTGCAAAAAATCCTGCTATTAATCCCTAAAGGGATTGGGCTCCTTGGTTTGGTCTATTTTCTATACATTTGGTCATAATTGATCCCCTGTATTCCCTTTCGGTACAGTTGGGATTAGTCAGTTTGAAATCAATGTAGCCCATTTTAAGAAATATTAAAAAAGAGCCAACGAAATGGGTAAAATAAAAAAGATTACAGGTGATTGAATCGAATTATTTAAGAAAAATGCGGAGACCTATACCGAGCATAAATTACTAGGACATAACGGCTACGCCGGAGTTAGGGTTAAATTTTCGGAGAATAGTTTTTATTCCTTTTTGAAGGAAAACAACTTACATCAAATGCCATGAAAAATGCGACAAGTGCCTATTTGAGTCCTTATTGAACCGAAAAGGGACTAGGCTTCGTATGTTCCAATATGGGTACACAAGGGATTGGTCCTATCGTTCCCTTTCGGGTATAAATGGGTACAATTAGTCTCTTCATAGGACATGCTCAAACAAAAGGGAACAGTTCAACTCATACAAAAAGCTCAAAACTGGCATTGGGCGCATGCTCCTTTGCGACTCATCCCGGATTCATCCTACACTTTTCCTATTTTTTCAGGGTTGATTGACTAATGGAGAAATTTTTATATGTGAAACATCGGGTAACCAGCGCCTGAAAGTATGCTGGAACATACAAAAGCAAAAAATAGTTCAGTATGTTGTTTGTAGCACACTTTTTTGGGCATTTGCTAATGCTTTCGGAATGAGCATGAATGACAAAATGGCGAAAGCAAAATGACATGGCATAAGTTAATGGAAACAGAAGGCAGGGTGCGCCAGAAAAAAATGTTGATTTTTAACGGGAGTTTACGGCATCAAATAAATTAGTCCATTACTACCTGTTTAAATGGAATGAATTAAAATGAAAGTATAGTGACAAGAGTACGAAAATCTCATTTGCTTAAAACTTGAGGCAAATTGAACGCTGCGGCTAACTGTTGATTTTGTAATTACAAACCTCATGACTTCTTTTAAATTAAATGGAAATTGGCTACTCGAATGTGACATGCTTTTTAATTAATCCAACTCACTTGGGCGTATATTAATTAAATTGACGGTGACTGAACGGGAGTGTAATCGGAAATTTTCAATTTTCAATGTTTGAATGAAAAATAATTCGAACTCATTTCCAAGTCGTTTCTTCAGTTCACTTTTTTAGTTCGAATCTTTCAAAAATAATTTTCGTGATTAATTTAATACATATTTACCTTTTTGTAACAATGATGTTTAATTTCTAAAGCTATCATTTTGATTTTATTATTATAACTCATGTTCGAATTTTTAAAAGTTTGCCACATTCTCCTAATGTTTGAGATATACTTTAAAAAATCGTTAGTAACTGCGTATGTGTTTATATATTTATTCGAAATAAAATTACATTTGAAATTTATGTTCGAATTTTTTTTTTCAATTTTTATAACATTTCGAACATTTCTCGACTGGCTTATTTGATGACTGTTACTTTAAATTTGATTATGAGGTTACCAAGCGTTTATGATTTGATTTGTATTTACTAGAAATTTATTTTCGAAGATGTATTTGCGAATATTTAATTTGACAGAACAAATTCTCTAATTTCAACGTTTCTTTATATTTAATTGTACCACAAAAAAAAAGTGAGCTATACATACAAAACCGATAAAACTTTTAAGATTTGAGAAAATTTAAGAAATTTTTGAGGAGAACCGATCCCAGATTGTGAACTTATGGATCTTAAATAAGGTCTTCAAATGCTACTTTTAAGATTTGGGTGGATAAGGATTGATGATTGAAAAAAGATTCGCTTAAATATGCGAACGTAATCTTTTTCAATTTAAACCAGTTCCTTGAACCCCACTATTTATTTAAGATTTTTAAAAATTGACATTTGAAGTTATTTTTCTGAATGAATTATATCAGAAAATTTTATCTCAATTTTGGTTATTCGCAATTTATGTTCGAGTTAATGAGTTTTCGAGTTTAGTTAGTGGAACAATATTCTCTGAAATATGTGAACATAATACTTTTGATTATAAAGATGTTCTTTGAATCATACTGTTTATTTAGAATTTTCGTAACCCAATTTAAAATTATCGAAGTTCATATTTCAATTTTCGAAGTAATTTTTCTGAATGTATGCCTTGCTGTAACTAGTAACATATTGTACGTAATTTTGGTTATTCGCAATTTATGTTCGATTTTTAGAATTTTTCGAGAACTAACGTTTGAGATTTGGTTTGGTTATTGGAAAAAGATTATCGAAAGTTAGCTAATATTCGCATGCTTTTCATTCTTAAGTTTTTCATTAAAATCACCATTTCGTTTCGAAACTCATTTTTAAATTTTAGAACTTCATATTCGAGTTTTCGAAGTTATTATTCTAAATCTTTCCTTTATGTTAACTCAAATGCTACTTTTATTTGTACTATTCACAATTTATGTTCGAAAAACGTTTCTCTAAGTGTGCCCAAATAATGCTTTTCACTATAAAGTTGTTGCTTCAACTCATTATTAGTTATCGATTTTTTGAAACTCATATTCACTGTGATTTTCTATCTTTGTTAAAGTTTTCGATTTCTTTTTTATTAAACATCTTTTCTTTGAACCCCACTATTTATTTAAGATTTCATTTCCAATTTTCGAAGTTCCTTCTCTCAATATTTTCTTTTAACCATAAAAATCCGATTTGATTTCTATAATTCGCACTATATATTTGAATTTTTGAATTTTCGAAAAGTAACGTTTAAAATTGGGATTAATGATACAAAAACGTTTCCATAAGTATGCCAACGTAATGCTTTTCATTTTAAAATTGTTGCTTAAACTCACTATTTGTTTGATTTTGTAATTACAAACCTCATGACTTCTTTTAAATTAAATGGAAATTGGCTACTCGAATGTGACATGCTTTTTAATTAATCCAACTCACTTGGGCGTATATTAATTAAATTGACGGTGACTGAACGGGAGTGTAATCGGAAATTTTCAATTTTCAATGTTTGAATGAAAAATAATTCGAACTCATTTCCAAGTCGTTTCTTCAGTTCACTTTTTTAGTTCGAATCTTTCAAAATTAATTTTCGTGATTAATTTAATACATGTTTATCTTTTTGTAACAATGATGTTTAATTTCTAAAGCTATCATTTTGATTTTATTATTATAACTCATGTTCGAATTTTTAAAAGTTTGCCACATTCTCCTAACGTTTGAAATATACTTTAAAAAATCGTTAGTAACTGCGTATGTGTTTATATATTTATTCGAAATAAAATTACATTTGAAATTTATGTTCGAAATTTTTTTATCAATGTTTATAACATTTCGAACATTTCTCGACTGGCTTATTTGATGACTGATACTTTAAATTTGATTATGAGGTTACCAAGCGTTTATGATTTGATTTGTATATATTAGAAATTTGTTTTCGAAGATGTATTTGCGAATATTTAATTTGACAGAACAAATTCTCTAATTTCCACGTTTCTTTATATTTAATTGTACCACAAAACAAAAAGTGAGCTATACATACAAAACCGATAAAGCTTTTAAGATTTGAGAAAATTTAAGAAATTTTTGAGGAGAACCGATCCCAGATTGTGAACCTATGAATCTTAAATAAGGTCTTCAAATGCTACTTTTAAGACTTGGGTGGATAAGGATTTATGATTGAAAAAAGATTCGCTTAAATATGCGAACGTAATCTTTTTCAATTTAAACCAGTTCCTTGATTTAAGATTTTTAAAAATTAACATTTGAAGTTATTTCTCTGAATGAATTCTATCAGAAAATTTTATCTCAATTTTGGTTATTCGCAATTTATGTTCGAGTTAATGAGTTTTCGAGTTTAGTTATTGGAAAAATATTCTCTGAAATATGTGAACATAATACTTTTGATTATAAAGCTGTTCTTTGAATCATACTGTTTATTTAGAATTTTCGTAACCCAATTTAAAATTATCGAAGTTCATATTTCAATTTTCGAAGTAATTTTTCTCAATGTATGCCTTGCTGTAACTAGAGGAAAATATGTTACATATTGTACTTAAATTTTGGTTATTCGCAATTTATGTTCGATTTTTAGAATTTTTCGAGAACTAACGTTTGAGATTTGGTTTGGTTATTGGAAAAAGATTATCGAAAGTTAGCTAATATTCGCATGCTTTTCATTCTTAAGTTTTTCATTAAAATCACCATTTCTTTTCGAAACTCATTTTTAAATTTTAGAACTTCATATTCGAATTTTCGAAGTTATTATTCTAAATGTTTCCTTTATTTTAATTCAAATGCTACTTTTATTTGTACTATTCGCAATTTATGTTCGAAAAACGATTCTCTAAGTGTGCCCAAATAATGCTTTTCACTATAAAGTTGTTGCTTCAACTCATTATTAGTTATCGATTTTTTGAAACTCATATTCACTGTGATTTTCTATCTTTGTTAAATTTTTAGATTTCTTTTTTATTAAACATCTTTTCTTTGAACCCCACTATTTATTTAAGATTTCATTTCCAATTTTCGAAGTTCCTTCTCTCAATATTTTCTTTTAACCATAAAAATCCGATTTGATTTTTATAATTCGCACTATATATTTGAATTTTTTAATTATTCGAAAAGTAACGTTTAAAATTGGGATTAATGATAGAAAAACGTTTCCATAAGTATGCCAACGTAATGCTTTTTATGTTAAAATTGTTGCTTAAATTCATTATTTGTTTGATTTTGTAATTACAAATCTCATGACTTCTTTTAAATTAAATGGAAATTGGCTACTCGAATGTGACATATTTTTTAATTAATCCAACTCACTTGGGCGTATATTAATTAAATTGACTGTGACTGAACGGGAGTGTAATCGAAAAATGTCAAAGGCCAAGCAATTTTCAATGTTTGAATGAAAAATAATTCGAACTCATTTCCAAGTCGTTTCTTCAGTTCACTTTTTTAGTTCGAATCTTTCAAAATTAATTTTCGTGATTAATTTAATACATGTTTATCTTTTTGTAACAATGATGTTTAATTTTGAAAGCTATCATTTTGATTTTATTATTATAACTCATGTTCGAAATTTTAAAAGTTTGCCACATTATCCTAACGTTTGAAATACACTTTAAAAAGTCGTTAGTAACTGCGTATGTGTTTATTTATTTATTCGAAATAAAATTACATTTGAAATTTATGTTCGAAATTTTTTTTTTCAATGTTTATAACATTTCGAACATTTCTCGACTGGCTTATTTGATGACTGATACTTTAAATTTGATTATGAGGTTACCAAGCGTTTATGATTTGATTTGTATTTACTAGAAATTTGTTTTCGAAGATGTATTTGCGAATATTTAATTTGACAGAACAAATTCTCTAATTACCACGTTTCTTTATATTTAATTGCACCACAAAAAAAAGTGAGCTATACATACAAAACCGACAATACTTTTAAGATTTGAGAAAATTTAAGAAATTTTTGAGGAGAACCGACCCCAGATTGTGAACCTATGGATCTTAAATAAGGTCTTCAAATGCTACTTTTAAGATTTGGGTGGATAAGGATTGATGATTGAAAAAAGATTCGCTTAAATATGCGAACGTAATCCTTTTCAATTTAAGCCAGTTCCTTGAACCCCACTATTTATTTAAGATTTTTAAAAATTGACATTTGAAGTTATTTTTCTGAATGAATTCTATCAAAAAATGTTATCTCAATTTTGGTTATTCGCAATTTATGTTCGAGTTAATGAGTTTTCGAGTTTAGTTATTGGAAAAATATTCTCTGAAATATGTGAACCTAATATTTTTGATTATAAAGCTGTTCTTTGAATCATACTGTTTATTTAGAATTTTCGTAACCCAATTTAAAATTATCGAAGTTCATATTTCAATTTTCGAAGTAATTTTTCTGAATGTATGCCTTGCTGTAACTAGAGGAAAATATGTTACATATTGTACTTAAATTTTGGTTATTCGCAATTTATGTTCGATTTTTAGAATTTTTCGAGAACTAACGTTTGAGATTTGGTTTGGTTATTGGAAAAAGATTATCGAAAGTTAGCTAATATTCGTATGCTTTTCATTCTTAAGTTTTTCATTAAAATCACCATTTCTTTTCGAAACTCATTTTTAAATTTTAGAACTTCATATCATTCAAGTTATTATTCTAAATGTTTCCTTTATGTTAACTCAAATGCTACTTTTATTTGTACTATTCGCAATTTATGTTCGAAAAACGTTTCTCTAAGTATGCCCAAATAATGCTTTTCACTATAAAGTTGTTGCTTCAACTCATTATTAGTTATCGATTTTTTGAAACTCATATTCACTGTGATTTTCTATCTTTGTTAAATTTTTCGATTTCTTTTTTATTAAACATCTTTTCTTTGAACCCCACTATTTATTTAAGATTTCATTTCCAATTTTCGAAGTTCCTTCTCTCAATATTTTCTTTTAACCATAAAAATCCGATTTGATTTCTATAATTCGCACTATATATTTGAATTTTTGAATTATTCGAAAAGTAACGTTTAAAATTGGGATTAATGATAGAAAAACGTTTCCATAAGTATGCCAACATAATGCTTTTCATTTTAAAATTGTTGCTTAAACTCATTATTTGTTTTTGATTTTTCAAAACTCTCAATCAGGGCTGTTACAAATTTTTTATATAGAGGTGTAAATCACAATAAATATATAAAATTACATGTACACCGAAACTATTTAAATTGAAAAAAAAAAAAATGATTTTAAATGTTTAAAGAATTCTGATGCTGCCCTTAATGAATACATTTTGAATAAATATTTTTCTCAGTGCTGCAATATTTTTGAAAAATTGTTTGTTGTCAATTTGTTAGTTTAAATTTGAATATCATACCGAAGTGCCTTAGCTTCATATGAAAGTGATTTTTCTTTGCATTTTCATATGAAAGTCATGCACTTTCATATGAATCGAATTTATATGTGAGGGCATATGGGAGTGCTATGAACTTTTTTATGCGAACAAAATTAATATACTCTATGAGCTCTGCTCAGCTGAGTATAACACTATAAGTGTATAGGGGTTGAGCAGCTCTTCTCATAATGATTGGAAAAGGTTTCTCTAAAGTTGAAGTTAAATTGATGACGTATTTTTTTTTAGCTATGAAGTTGTTCACTGGACTCACGATTTTCTTGCTATTTTTCGAAACTCATTTTAAAATTTTTGAAGTTCTATTTAAATTCTCGAAGTTATTTTTCCGAATATATGCTTTATTGTAACTATAAAAGATCTGTTTTATTTTTTGCCTATTGGATTGTTATCATTCGCCACTTTCGTTTTTTCGAATTTTTGAAAACTAACGTTTGTGATTAGGGTAAATGATGGAAGGAGATTCTCTAAAATATGTGAACAGAATGATTTTCATTGTAAAGCTGTCCCTTGAATACACACTATTTATTTAAGATTTTACGAAACCCATTTTAAAATTTTCGAAATTCAAGTTCGAATTTTCGCAGTTATTTTTTTTTTGAATGTTTTGTTTGTTGTAACTATAAATTTGACGCAATTATAAAAAATCTGTAATTTATTGGCATTTTAATTATTCTTAACTTATGTTCGAATCGAGAATTTATTTACTTAAAAATTAAAAAAAAAAAAAAAACAAGTAAGGAAGGTTAAGTTCGGGTGTAACCGAACATTACATACTCAGTTGAGAGCTATGGTGACAACATAAGGGAAAATAACCATGTAGGAAAATGAACCGAGGGTAACCCTGGAATGTGTTTGTATGACATGTGTTCAAATGAAAGGTATTAAAGAGTATTTTAAGAGGGAGTGAGCCATAGTTCTATAGGTGGACGCCATTTAGGGATATCGCCATAAAGGTGGACCAGGGGTGACTCTAGAATTTGTTTGTACGATATGGGTATCAAATGAAAGGTGTTAATGAGTATTTTAAAAGGGCGTGGGCCTTAGTTCTATAGGTGGACGCCGTTTCGAGATATCGCCATAAAGGTGGACCAGGGGTGACCCTAGAATTTGTTTGTACGATATGGGTATCAAATGAAAGGGGTTAATGAACATTTTAAAAGGGAGTGGGCCTTAGTTCTATAGGTGGACGCCTTTTCGAGATATCGCCATAAAGGTGGACCAGGGTTGACTCTAGAATGTGTTTGTACGATATGGGTATCAAATTAAAGGTATTAATGCGGGTTTTAAAAGGGAGTGGTGGTAGTTGTATAGGTGGTCGCCTTTTCGAGATCTCGGCATAAAGGTGGACCAGGGGTGACTCTAGAATGTGTTTGTACGATATGGGTATCAAATTAAAGGTATTAATGAAGGTTTTAAAAGGGAGTGGTGGTAGTTGTATAGGTGGTCGCCTTTTCGAGATATTGCCATAAAGGTGGACAAGGGGTGACTCTAGAATGCGTTTGTATGATATGGGTATCAAATGAAAGGTTTAATGAGTATTTTGAAAGGGCGTGGGGCTTAGTTCTATAGGTGGACGCCTTTTCGAGATATCGCCATAAAGGTGGACCAGGGGTGACTCTAGAATGTGTTTGTACGATATGGGTATCAAACTAAAGGTATTAATGAGGCTTTTAAAGAGAGTGGTGGTAGTTGTATATGTGAAGACGTTTTCGAGATATCGACCAAAATGTGGACCAGGGTTACCCAGAACATCATCTGTTGGATACCGCTAATTTATTTATATATGTAATATCACGAACAGTATTCCTTCCAAGATTCCAAGGGCTTTTGATTTCGCCCTGCAAAACTTTTTCATTTTCTTCTACTTAATACGGTAGGTGTCACACCCATTTTACAAAGTTTTTTTCTAAAGTTATATTTTGCGTCAATAAACTAATCCAAATACCATGTTTAATCCTTTTTTCGTATTTGGTATAGAATTATGGCACTTTTTCGTTTTTCGTAATTTTCGATATCGAAAATGTGGGCGTGGTCATAGTCCGATTTCGGCCATTTTTTATACCAATACAAAGTGAGTTCAGATAAGTACGTGAACTGAGTTTAGTAAAGATGTATCGATCTTTGCTCAAGTTATCGTGTTAACGGCCGAGCGGAAGGACAGACGGTCGACTGTGTATAAAAACTGGGCGTGGCTTCAACCGATTTCGCCCTTTTTCACAGAAATAAGTTATCGTCCCAGAATCTAAGCCCCTATCAAATTTCACAAGGATTGGTAAATTTTTGTTCGACTTATGGCATTAAAAGTATCCTAGACAAATTAAATGAAAAAGGGCGGAGCCACGCCCATTTTGAAATTTTCTTTTATTTTTGCATTTTGTTTCACCATATCATTACTGGAGTTGAATGTTGACATAATTTACTTATATACTGTAAAGATATTAAATTTTTTGTTAAAATTTGCTAATTTTTATTAAGCATACATATAGTAATAGGAGTAACGTTCCTGCCAAATTTCATCATGATATCTTCAACGACTGCCAAATGACAGCTTGTAAAACTTTTAAATTACCTTCTTTTAAAAGTGGGCGGTGCCACGCCCATTTTCCAAAATTTTACTAGTTTTCTATTCTGCGTCATAAGTTCAACTCACCTACCAAGTTTTATTGCTTTATTCGTCTTTGGTAATGATTTATCGCACTTTTTCGGTTTTTCGAAATTTTCTATATCGAAAAAGTGGGCGTGGTTATAGTCCGATATTGTTCATTTTAAATAGCGATCTGAGATGAGTGCTCAGGAACCTACATACCAAATTTCATCAAGATACCTCAAAATTTACTCAAGTTATCGTGTTAACGGACAGACGGACGGACGGACGGACATGGCTCAATCAAATTTTTTTTCGATCCTGATGATTTTGATATATGGAAGTCTATATCTATCTTGATTCCTTTATACCTGTACAACCAACCGTTATCCAATCAAAGTTAATATACTCTGTGAGCTTTGCTCAACTGAGTATAAAAATTGCAAATAATTTTCATTTAATTTCTTAATCAACATTTTATTCATTGTATTTCCGCTCCGCTTACTCTAAAATTTCAAAACTCGAGCACATTTAATAAAAGCCAACAGAGACTTACTTATCACACCAGTCAACCGGCAAGCTTCTTAAAAAAAAGCCCTGTATCATTGTTTCACGAAACACATTAACATATAAAAACATCATTAGAGATTTGCAATAACTCTTTACGCATGTGAGAGTCGAATGAAGCATGTTGGAAAAGTGATAATGCAGTGCAACAAAACTTATGCATTACTCGCACTGATGAGAAAAAGTAGGTTAAACTACTCATTTGGATGCGGTGCATTATTTTTTTTTTGTAGGGGCACGAATTCCCATACGCTTGAGTTCTACATAATGTATGCAAACATATTTTTGCCATAACTTGGCAATGACTACGTCGCAGGCGGACTTGTGTCGTCTAAAATTTCAATAACTTTTTATACCTTTCATGAAAATGAAATGGTATATTAATTTCGTCACGAAAGGGAATGCCACGAAATCCCCCAAACTCAAAATCCCCAAAATCAAAATCCCCAAACACAAAATCCCAGTGCTATGATAAACATCATGCCCTTGTAACAAATAGCAATATCTCTTTCCTCTTTCATTCATATTTATGTATGTATAACTATATATTCACGTTTTGGCAATACATATTTTTACTTATCCATATATAGGACTGCTAGTCGCTCTAATTCTAACAAGCTAACAGAAGCGTGTACTACGCAGAAGGACATAACCGTGGCGGTAGCCACGGTTATACCACACACCCGGACGTGGCATAGCGTAGCCCAGGGTTATTTTTTATAAGCGCGGCCGAAGGCCGCCTATGCAGAAAATTGGTATGGATTATTAGCATTTTTTGTTCGCGGCGATTTTAAAACTAATTTGAATTTATTTCAGACATAAAATGGGGATTTTGTGTTGGGGATTATAAGTTTGGGGATTTTGATTTTGGGGATTTTGATTTGGGGATTTTGTTTTGGAAATTTTGATTTTGGGGATAACGTGGTAGACCCGTCACGAAACCCAAAATTGTAAGTCCTTAAATGAAAATACCGAAATAATCAGGATGAAGAGCTGAGTTGATTTAGCCATGTCCGTCTGTCTGTTTGTATGCAAACTAGTCCCTCAATTTTTGAGATATCTTGATAAAATTTGGTGAGCGGGCCTATTTAGGTGTCCGATTAGACATTTGTCGGAATCGGCCGGATCGGACCACTATAGCATATATCCTCCATACAACCGATTTTTCAGAAAAAGAAGATTTTTGTCATATCTTCCTCGATTTAACAGATTGGAGCTTCAAACTTCATACCTTCGTATATTGCACATATTGTTGTCTGAAAAAATTGATGAGATCGGTCGTATATATAGTATATATCCCCCGCAACCGATTGTTCAGATAAGAAACTTTTCGTAATTACTGCCCTATTTTAAGAGCTAGAGGCTTCAAATTTCAACGAATGCTTACGTATATAGCATTTATTGTTGTCTGAAAAAATCATAGAGATCGGTTGTATATATATTATATACCCCATATAAATTCTCATTTTTGCCCCTCTTTTACGGCTAGAAGCTTCAAAATTCATCAAATTTCATCAAATAGTTACTTTTACGTCATATATTGTTGAAATACGTGATTTGTAGTCATAGTTTTTACACGCAGACCACAAAAAACCTGAAATTTTGCATCCTCACACAAAGTACCTACCTATTTTTATACTCAGTTGAGCAGAGCTCACAGAGTATATTAACTTTGATTGGATAACGGTTGGTTGTACAGGTATAAAGGAATCGAGATAGATATAGACTTCCATATATCAAAATCATCAGTATCGAAAAAAATTCGATTGAGCCATTTCCGTCCGTCCGTCCGTCTGTCCGTTAACACGATAACTTGAGTAAATTTTGAGGTATCTTGATGAAATTTGATATGTAGGTTCCTTGGCACTCATCTCAGATCGCTATTTAAAATGAACGATATCGGACAATAACCACGCCCACTTTTTCGATATCGAAAATTTCGAAAAATCGAAAAAGTGCGATAATTCATTACCAAATACGGATTAAGCGATGAAACTTGGTAGGTGAGTTGAACTTATGACGTAGAAGAGAAAACTAGTAAAATTTTGGACAAATGGCGTCGCACCGCCCACTTTTAAAAGAAGGTAATTTAGAAGTTTTGCAAGCTGTAATTTGGCAGTCGTTGAAGATATCATGATGAAATTTGGCAGGAACGTTACTCTTATTACTATATGTCTGCTTAATAAAAATTAGCAAAATCGGAGAACGACCACGCCCACTTTTTAAAAAATTTTTTTTTTTAATTCAAATTTTAAAAGAAAAGTTAATATCTTTACAGTATATAAGTAAAATTATGTCAACATTCAACTCCAGTAATGATATGTTGCAACAAAATACAAAAATAAAAGAAAATTTCAAAATGGGCGTGGCTCCGCCCTTTTTCATTTAATTTGTCTAGGATACTTTTAATGCCATAAGTCGAACAAAATTTGCCAATCCTTGTGAAATTTGGTAGAGGCTTAGATTCTGCGACGATAACTGTTTTCTGTGAAAAAGGGCGAAATCGGTTGAAGCCACGCCCAGTTTTTATACACATTCATCCGTCTGTCCTTCCGCTCGGCCGTTAACACGATAACTTGAGCAAAATTCGATATATCTTTACTAAACTCACTGTATTGGTGTAAAAAATGGCCGAAATCCGACTATGACCACGCCCACTTTTTCGATATCGAAAATTACGAAAAATGTAAAAAATGCCATAATTATATACCAAATATGAAAAAAGGGATGAAACATGGTATTTGTATTGGTCTATTGACGCAAAATATAACTTTAGAAAAAAACTTGGTAAAATGGGTGTGACACCTACCATATTAAGTAGAAGAAAATGAAAAAGTTTTGCAGGGCGAAATCAAAAGCCCTTGGAATCTTGGAAGGAATACTGTTCGTGATATTACATATATAAATAAATAAATACCCGACAGATGATGTTCTGGATCACCCTGGTCCACATTTTGGTCGATATCTCGAAAACGCCTTCACATATACAACTAAGGGCCACTCCCTTTTAAAACCCTCACTAATACTTTAATTTGATACCCATATCGTACAAACACATTCTAGAGTCACCCCTTGTCCACGTTTATGGCGATATCTCGAAAAGGCGTCCACATATAGAACTAAGGCCCACGCCCTTTTAAAATACTCATTAACACCTTTCATTTGATACCCATATCGTACAAACAAATTCTAGAGTCACCCCTGGTCAACGTTTATGGCGATATCCCGAAAAGGCGTCCACCCATAGAACTAAGACCCACTCCGTTTTAAAATACTCATAAGCATCTTTCATTTGATACCCATATAGTACAAAAAAAATTCTAGAGTCAACCCTGGTCGACTTTTATAACGATATTCCGAAAAGACGTCCACCTATAGAACTAAGACCCACTCCCTTTTAAAATACTCATTAAAATCTTTCATTTGATACCCATATAGTACAATCAAATTCTGGAGTCACCCCTGGTCCACCTTTATGGCGATATCTCGAAAAGGCGTCCACATATAGAACTAAGGCCCACGCCCTCTTAAAATACTCATCAACACCTTTCATTTGATACTCATATCGTACAAAGAAATTCTAGAGTCATGCCTGGTCCACCTTTATGGCGATATCCCTAAATGGCGTCCATCTATAGAACTATGGCCCACTTCCTCTTAAAATACTCTTTAATACCTTCCATTTGATACACATGTCATACAAACACATTCCAGGGTTACCCTAGGTTCTTTTTACAACATGGTGATTTTCCCTTACTTTGTCTCCACAGCTCTCAACTGAGTATGTAATGTTCGGTTACACCCGAACTTAGCCTTCCTTACTTGTTTATTTTATATTTATCTTAAAAATCGTATAGGTATGTACATCTGTTCACTATATATTTCTTATCTTATACATCCGACTATCTGGAGATTAGGAGCGGGATAAGATTATTGTTCAAACCCATTCATGAAAGGTATGAAGTCCCGTTCTTACTTGTTTTTTACATTTTAAGACAGTTTACTTTCTTGAATTGCATGTAAATTTTGAGACTCTTCTGAGACATTGTGTTCTAAAGTCTCAAAGCTGTGTCACCTAACTTGCTTCACTTACTAAATCCAACACGCTAGAAAATGTAATAATATGAGAATTGAAAAAGTAACAATTGTGGTTTAAGCGACTACGTAGCCTTCAAACACCCACCTTTAACCAGTCTCGATACAACTTCTACGCTGTTATCACCCACTAGCAAACCACGCAGCTTCCATGGTCGCTTTTATGCTCAATGAGCTCTTAATGCCCTTTTGACTTATACGCGCCGCTGTTTTGTTTATGTTTATCTTATGCGAGCAGCATTGTTACCACGTCCTTTTTAAGCCTTGGCATTTTGACAGCGTAACAGAGATGCTTGACGCATACATAGAATATTTTGAGATGCCTAACAGTACATAGTTTTGCCTATTTTTCCTTCTCTTTTGTATTGTTTGTGATATATAATAACTCTTTACGGCCACATAAGTTCCTTTGTATAACCCAAGTTCACAATTTGAATAGCTTCCGTTAGCATCCGGTATGACAAATTGTAAAAGGACTTTGCCCTTGCTGGCGGCTAATGAGCGGTTGAAAAATTTTTTCTTCATCGATATTAACTTATGGCGTAGCACTTGGCAAGCAGCTTATGAGCTCGAGGCCCTCTTGGTTGAAAAAAAAAAAATTTGTATTCTCTACATGACTTGACTTGAGCAAGTAAATAAGTTGTTTTACAAAAGCTCTCAAATCGTCCTTTGTAAATAGGATAATGTAGCAAAGACAAATTCCAGAGGATTTGATTTCATCGTATGATTTCAACTTTGAGGAGTTTTAAGGTTGAGCAACTCTTCATTAACTTTTTATATAATAAATAAATAAATAAATGTAAGGCGCAATAACCTCCGAAGAAATTTTAGGCCGAGCTTCTCTTCCAATTTGCGTCGTGCTCCTTTTAATTTTCCTACAAATTGGCGTGACAGGACCTACTTGTTTTATGCCGACTCCGAACGGCATCTGTAAGGCGGATGAGTTTTCCTTGGAGAGCTTTTCATGGCAGAAATACACTCGCAGTGTTTGCCAAACACTGCCGAGGGGCAACCCCGCTTAGAAAAATTTTCTTCTAATTGAAAAAACTCGTTTCTAAAATTTTGATGTTGATTTTCCCGGGGCGTGAACCCAAGATCTTCGGGATGGATGACGGAGCACGCTACCATCACAAAACGGCGGCCGCCGTGCAAAATTAAACAACCGTGTGTTGACACTTTTGATTTTGATTTTAATTACCTGTGCTCAGTAGGGAGCTGACGAAAAGTGCAGGAAAAGAGCTTATGCTCGAAAAGAGGCTGATGCAATCTGCTAGGAAAGGAGCTGACGCGAAGTACTGGAAGCTTACTGTCTATTACGATTGCACATTGTTCATAATGGATTCGATGCAGTTTCCGTGCACATGATTAGTGAACGCTGGAGACCTAGAGTGCACTATTCTCAGGCGTGAAACAGCAGATGTAGATTCAATTTTACTACAGGCTCGGTTGCCTTTACGAATAGCTTTTTTGTAGGAGCTTACATTAGTTTGACATAGCGCCAACGCTGTTTACTGTGCATAATAAGTAGGACAACATTCAAAAACCTATCTAACCAGTATTAACTTGAAGTTCAACCATAATAATCCTCACTTTCGGTAAATGTAACTTTGATTGCTCAGAAATGGAGCTTTAAGTCTTTTGTGCGTTTGTTGATTCTTTTAAAAAACTTCTAACAACCTTCCAGCTTCAATATTTTTGTAATACACATCCATACATTAAAATTTCTTACGTTAAGCCCTTTCTCAATCCAAGTATTAACCTTTATCGTTGCTCCTCTTGTTATTCGTCGCAACTTGTGCGTTAACGACAATTTTTGCAATAAATGCTTTTCAATTGTTGTATTTATCGGCATTATGCCACGCTTATTGCACGCACAAAAGCTCGAGCGTGCCATTGTCAACCGTCGCACGGTGGGGTATTTGATCAATCTAGCTGGCCAAAACTAAAACAGCATTTATTTCTGTTAAAAAAGTGGTTGTATCACTTCATTGTTGTGAATGGAAATTTTTGACAGTAAATTCACGGTGTTCCGCGCAGAATTACTTGGATCGAGCCCCCGGTTTCGGAGGGCATTACATAAGATATGTATGCCAAAGGTATTTTACTACTCATTTCTAATGACAATTTTGAGTAGGGTTACCACCTCACCTCCTTTTTTATATTTCCTTGTATATCCACTACCATCTCGGAAACGGCTTGACCAATTTGAATCAAATTTGACACATCGATATAGTATTACATTTTAGGACTTTTCACCTAGGTGTTGCCACTGAGGATGTTTTCACAAGGTTGCCACCTTTTGCCAATAGGGGTATCAGTCTCTTGCAAAATTGATCACCACTTTTAAAATTAAAAACACATTTATCTGCCCTAAAAGAAAATTTAACTAGATTGGATTAAGGCTAAACAAGTGAACAAGTATTTAGGTTAGAACTGTATATTGCTTTTTAATCCAAAAATACATCGAACTGCACACAATTTTTCTGAAACTACTATTCAGTGGACATCTAGGAACGCCACGGAGTATATTTAAAAAAAAAAATTGGAATATTTTGAAAAATCGACTTTTGGTCAGGTAAATTGATCAAATACCCCACTGTGCGTCGTTGTGAGCAACAATTTGTTGGGTTGGGAGCAGATGCTATGGATAACATTGGTTAACCTTGAATTGTAGCATACTTTGAGGCGAATGTATGTGTGTGCGTGCGATAAAATGTGTGCCAGTGTAATTTTAAAGACGTGAGCCAAATCTAATATATAAAATTCTTCTGTCACGGTGTTAGAGGCTTAACTCCTCCGAAACGGCTGAACCGATTCTCACGAAATTTTGTGAGCATATTCGGTAGGTCTGAGAATCGGCCAGCGTCTACCTTTTTGTTCGCTACGTGCCTAGGGGGATGAGTGCTATAGTACAGGATAATTTTCATACAAATGGGAGGCTAGGGTCTCGAGATATAGCCCAAAGCGTGGACTCGGGTACCCCTAGAATGTGTTTATACAGTATGGATATCAAATGAAAACTGTTGATGAGTGCTATAGTACAGAATAATTTTCATATAACTGGGAGGCTAGGGTCTCGAGATATTACCCTAGAATGTGTTTATACAATATGGATATCAAATGAAACCTGTTGATGAGTGCTATAGTACAGGATAATTTTCATACAACTAGGGTCTCAAGGTATAGCCCAAAACGTGGACCCGGATACACCTAGAATGTGTTTTTACATTATGGGTAACAAATTGAAACTGTTGATGTATGCTTTAGTACAGAGTAAGTTTTACACCTCTGAGTGACTAGGGTCTCGAGATATAGGCCAAAACATGGACCCGGATACCCCTAGAATGTGTGTGTATTACGGATATCAAATGAAAGCTGTTGCTGAGAGCTCTAAAGTTCATTGTGATATTCGATTTAGTCGCATCAACCTGGCAAAACTGATAAATATGCATGCGAAGCCGAAATAAAGACCAGAATTAATAATACCCACATACCTATTTACATACGTCCTATTCGATTTGCCTGAAATTTCGTATATAAATTTGCCTATATTAGTATTTAAGATGCTTTTTTCCGGGAAGTTTACCAGAGATGGACTGGGACTGGGATTAGGACTAGGACTGGGACTGAGACTGAGACTCGGAGTGGGACTGGGACTGAGACTCGGAATGGGACTGGAACAAAATACATATCACCCTCTTGGACTGGCAATAAGAGATGAAGAAGAAGGAGAAAAACTCGAGAGAAGGAGACTGAGAAAGAGATAGAATGAGATGAAGATTGGGATGAAGCGAAAAAGGCGGAGGGGGGAGTGAATAAAAAGATTAGGAAAAAGTGTAGACGGGTAGGGCAGAGTTAGACGGAAAAAGCTTATTAAAATGTATGCAGATAAGCCAAATTTAGGGCAGAACAACGTCTGCCGGGTCTGCTAGTTTAAATATATTTATTATTATTATAACTGCAGGAAGTCAAATCAGATGAGAAAAAGGTGAAGAAAGAATATATCATACTTCACAATTTTCTACCGTTGAGGATAAATAAGTAAGTAAGAGTAAATGCTATAACCCACCTTAAAAAGCTTTATGATTACTTCACCCATGCTCAATACGAAAGTTCAAAGCGGCATTACTCTGCAAAAAATGCGACTAGTCTAGGATGCATCTGGGATGAGTCGCAAAGGAGTATGCGACCATAGCCAGTTCTGATCTCTTTATATGGGTTGGATTGGTCCAGTTTGTTTGAGCATGTCCTATAGAGACCAATGTACCTGTTTATGCCTGAACGGGTAGTGTCGGACTGGTCGTGTTCATACCCCTACGGATACTGTCGGACAGATCTTTTTGTAATGTTCGACACTTCCACTTTGTACCCCTCTGGGTACTGTTCGACACGCCCTCTTTTTACCCTACGATTACTGTCGGACAGATCTTTTCTGTACTGTTCGACACTTTCTCTTTGTACCCCTATGGGAAGTGTCGAACAGGCCCTTTTTGTATCCATGCGGGTAGTGTCGGACATATTCTCTTCGTACCTTTACAACCAGAGTCACACAAGTCTCTTTTGTTCGCCTATGGATACTGTCGGACAAATCCTCTTTCTTCCCATACGGAATTTCTTATGGATTTTATAATTTTTTATACTCTAAGACAATATTCAAAATTTTTTTTCGTATTGGTGTTGTAGAATAATGTGATAAATATTAGCATCACTAAGCTTCTGCTAAATAAATGCACAACAACTATAAAGCAGCCACTCTTATGTATAAAGCGACGAAGAGTTGAAGTAGTTACTCACACATACACACGTATATGGCGATGGGAGAGGCGTGGAGTACAGATATGCATGTGTATAGCTGGTAACTAACCAAGCATGAGATACAACTGTTTGCGAAATTACTAGACCTTAGGAGAAATCGGGGAACGCGGAAACCGAGAGTATAAAAGCAGCGCAAGTAGAGTAATAGCTATTCAGTTTGATTTAAACACGCATTAGTTGTGAAGTACGTGATATTGAAGTATAATTGTACTATTCCCAAAGTAGACTAAATAAAGACCATATTGCAATACTGATTATTGGAGTGATTTATTCAACAGTTTAACGATTCGAACTTTAGCAGAAGGTTTCAAATAAGCGGAATTTCCCAGAATTCGTTACGATTGGTGTCGAAGATTTCGAATACAACTTGCAAATGGCAAAGTTAAGTGAACTAATGATCCAGCAACTGAAATAGGAGTTGGAGAACCGTTGGTTGACTACAACCGGTGATAAAACAGAACTTCAAGCACGTCTACGAGAGGTTATGCAGTCAGAAGGTATTAATGAAACTGACTGATGTCAAACATACCCAAGAGGGACTATGGGGGATCAATTGTACCCCAATGTGAACAAAAGAGATCAATCGCAGACCGCTCTCGTTTTGGATTTATAGCACGATTTTTTTAAGGGTATTTATAGAATTCAGCAGCAATTTGAATTCCACCAAACGCGCTTTTCTTGCCTTTTTCGTTGAAATGAACGAGCCATCATTTTCACATCAGCCAATTACAGCCAATTTCCATCACACCACAAAAGTTGGCATTCTGTTCGAAGTGATTCGCTCGCCACAAATTCATATTTTATTACCCTCACTTTAACGGTTGCCACAACACGAATTACGGTTTTTCGCCGTATATTTTCTACACAAAGTTTTTGCTACAACTTTTGCCATCATTTAACTATTATTCATCCATTCATGCCCGACTTCCAAGCAAACAAATTAATTCAATTATGTATTTATTTCATTGGCGCGCACACACAATACCAAAGAGGTTAGAACGGAGCTATGGTAATAGCACAACCATCCGTCAGTTAAGTCCGCCGGGCGATAAGGATAATGCTAAGCCAAAGTATTCAATCATGGTGAATCGACATTATTTAAATTGGTAATAGTGGATCGTTGGAATTAATTTAGTTGTTAATGCAGATTTTCGCATAAAGTATGTGCCCCTACAGATATGGTTATATAAATGTGAATACCACCACAAAATGAGATTAGTGCATGGGGTCGTGTGTGTAGAAAGGTTTTAAATCTCTTTGTGTGAAATGTATTGTTCCCTTATGTTTAAACTTATAAGATGAAGAGACTAATTTTTATAACTCAATCAAGCTCATAGTAATAATTGTTGTAATTAGAGTATACGAAGTCGATGTCTTGAGCCCCTCCTCGGCAGACTTAATAATGGTGTAGTCACCTTCCTCATTCACTATGCAGTATCATTAAATCTGCTCTGTTACTCACTGAAACTTATTTGGCGTGATTTGCGATTGGGGAGAGCATGCATAAATTCCAATTGGAAGACATGCACTCATACGACCGTATTTAGCAAAATAACCAACATACTCGGCAGACGTTGCTCTACCCAAAAATTGACCTTCCTACCTAACCTTCTATATAACTCTTTTCTCCCTCTTCCGCCTCTCTGTTTTCCATTTCTTCTTCCTGCTTCTGTCCTGTTATCATTCCCTCTATCTCTATTTCCATCTCCCACTCCGAATCTCACTCCAAATCTAACTCTAACTCTCACTGTCACTCTCATTCTCACTCACATTCTCACTCTTCCCCTTCACCGCCCGTCTTGTTTTCTGCCTGGGTATAGCCATTTTCACTTTGGCCATATTCAAGTGATAGAACATTTATCCCATCGTCGTCTATTAGGGTATAAGATCATTTTTCTTTAAGCAATGAGGAACAGTGCTTCCTTCATAACTTAGCCACGGTTTTAAAGCCGGTCATTAAAACGGCACGACATTACACAGATCAGACAGTTTATGACCTTTCTGACTTCGACCGCTTCAGCATTTTCCCTTTCTCCCAAAGATAACAGACAACCGCTCAGGCACTCCCTCGACAGAAGACTGGGGAGATGAACTCATCTGGGACAGTGGACTACCTAACTGGTTTATGAATGCTACGTAGTTGGACGGAAAGGTTCGTTGAGGGGTGTACGGTTCAAAAATCTATAAAATCCGTAAGTTCAAGTTGTCGGATTGCTTTAGCGCACAGAATTTAACATCTACTCGGATATGAAGGGTGATCCACAAGTTTTACCTCTCTTGCGATTATAACAAGCTACTTAAAGATTAAGATCAGCTGGGTCGCGGGAATAGCAGTTTCCACGTCAACTGTCAAACTGATCTCTTATCCCGCATGGTTACAACAAAAAGGGAGATCACAGTAAGCAATTCGGAGTTCCGCTGGCCACCATTGGGCCGCTCTTGCACATATGTGTCTTTTTGAGTTAGCAATACTAACTCTTGCAGGGTAGCGATATGCTTTTGGCAGGAAGTAGATGTTAGAGGTCTGCTGAAGTTGTTGACTTCGCGAAAAAAGTTTCTCTATAAATGGTGATATCAGCTGCAGCTGCACGGAGGACGTTGAGGTGGAGCCATCGAGTAATTTCAAGCTTGATTGTTCTGCTTTTGCTCGAATTGGGCATACTAATTTTAGTCTCGCACTTCTAGGCGGTGGTTATATGTATATGATGTAGTAATCGATTGTATATGCATATGCTGGATGCTAAGCATTGGTTTGGAAATAATTTTTCCCAACTGTACCTGATAAAGTTTGATAGGGAATGGCTGGCTCTTTTTGTAGACTAGCCTCACACATTTTTCTCGGGATATGCTTAATAATTTGCGCATCGATTTTGCTAAATTTAATAAATAAGTAACAAAATTGATGTGATTACCGTCCCGCCGGCCGCCGTTTTGTGGAGGTAACGTGCTCCACCTTCCACACAGAAGAACCTGGGTTCAATTCCCAGCCAAAGCAACATCAAACTTTTGGAAACAAGTTTTTTCAATTAGAAAAAAGCATTTCCAAGCGGGGCAGTGATTTGGCAAGCACTGCGAGTGTATTTCTGCCATGCACCGCTTCGCAGGGAAAACTCTTTCGCCTTATATATACCGTTCGGAGACGACGCAAAACATGTAGGTCCTGTCCCGCAAATTTATTGGAAAAATTGAAGGAGCACCACACAAATTGGGAGAGAAGCTCGTACTTATTTATTTATTTATACTACCTAATTATTATATTTCGTTAGGTTTTAAACCTGGCCACAGGGGGGAGGGGATTGGGGCTTTGTCAATAATCTCTAGAAAATCTTGCAATTTTTTTGTGGAATTTATTTCGCGTCAAAAATTTCCATGAAAAATCATCAGAAAAACATGCACGGTAATGTAGTGGACAACGTGTCTCGCGTGCGACCTCTGCATGTCCTCTCCAGGAGACCAAAAGAGATCTTATGTATCGTGGAGCAAAGCGCGGAGTGGATAATCACGTCTGAGGTAACTCCTGATGCTACTGCTCCCATAATCTACGATGTAACCCAGTGGCTTGATGCTGGAAGCGTATTCTTTATAAAGTTGAATTAGATGAAAAGAAATAAAAAGGAAAAAGACTTTATAAATGAAGTTGTTGTTCGAATATGTTTTTAAATACATTTTTTCTTCTTAATATTATTAACTTGTAATTATATGTATGTACGCACGCTTCGCGTAACGGGGCGGGTGCCGAATTAATAAAAACAAATTAAATCAAATAAAATCTTAAAATATACTACCGATGGTCACCGAGTGGAGGGAGGGGATAAAAAGTTGTAGAAAATGGGTCACCTAGTTTGGGTACGTTCCCTAACTTGCAAATAGGCAATTTGATTAAAATTGTCCTGCATTCAAAATTGCAATGACATTATTAGGACATACATACGCACATATTTACAGCTACTAACACGAAAATAGCAGTGAAATTTTTTATAAAATTTCTTCAACTCAATTCTTTTTTTATTTTTGATAATTTAAGAAAAAAATGTATGAATTTTGTAACTGAAACTTTTGCAAAACAATCTCAAAAACGTGCAGGAATTTTTTTATTTTGAGTTTTCTGATTTTTTTCAAGAAAGCAATTTTGTAGCCCAATCAATTTTTGTCTTCCAAGGTACAAGTTATAGGTCTCTCAAAATTCGCATTGATTTTTAACAATATTTATACCAAAGGGTGTTTTGTATTGTCTTCCATAGGAAGAGCGCATATCTTTATTTTTTTAAAAAAAATTTGAGACATCCTTCGAGAAAAAAATCTAAAATCAATGCCAATTTGGACTGATCGTTTGCTTCTACATTGTTAGAATAAAATTTGTTGGGCTACTCGGCTGCATACTCAAAAACGTCATAAAATTTCCAATAAAACCGAAATTTGATAAATTTGATAATTTGATGAAAAATGCAATTGCTTTTTTCGTGCTCACAGCTGTGTATGGCAAATAAAAGTGGGTAACAGCTTTTGTCCTTCAAATTTAAAATTTTATTTCTGTCCCTTTTTCCTAGTCTTTGGCTGTCATGTAGAAAGATTTAGTTTGTCAAATGTCACATTCCCAACGGCCGTTTTGCATTTGAAATTCAATTCCGCTAATTTGGTGTTCAAACTCTCGAAAAGAAAAATAATAATGCCGCTATTTACAAAAAAAAAACAGAAAATCAGCAGGAATTGCGAGGAAATATGCACACTAGGATGGGAAATTTTCTACAGATTAATGTTTTCGCTATCTAAATTAAATTTCAAACTTGCTATGTATTGAGACCGGACGGATTCCTACAGAAGTGATAGCGGCGGCCTGGTAACTGACGTACAGAGTGTGCTTAAGTTGTGAAGGGAACACTTCTTCGCATTGCTTGCTAGCGAGGAAAAAACGAACCCGATACCCTTATCTCTGATGCCGGAAAACAGGTTCCGGCAATCAACTATGACGAAGTGAGAATGGCAATTTCACGGCTAGAGAATAACAAGAGGCCGGATAATGACGGACTAGCCGCCGAGCTGTACAAACACGGTGGCGAGCAGTGGGTAAAGAGCATGCATTAACTACTATGCAAAATATGGTCGGATAAGCACATGCCTCGTGATTGGAATTTAAGTGTGCCTCTGCCCAAATCACAAGAAAGGCCATCCCGCAAACCACACCAATTTCCGCAGAATCAGCCTACTTAATAACCGCGTGTAAATTGGAAGAGAAGCTCGGCCTAGAATCTCTTCGGAGGGTATCGCGCCTTACATTTATTTATTTTTTAAGGTTCTATCTAGCGTTCTGTGCTGAAGAGTGAAGCCTGAAGACAACGAACTGATTGGCCCTTATCATGCAACTTCCGACTTAGTGAATCTGCCATTGACCAGATCTTCACTAATTCTAGCAGCAGAACTTAACAAACGCGCCGTAAGTTCTGTGAAAGACTTCCTCTACCAATATTAACAGCGAAAACTATATCAGCATAGGAATCAAATGAAAATAAATCTTGACAACAGATGCTACTTTGGACTGCGTTGGTAATTGAAAAGAAAAATCCTCTCTTGACGAGCAAAAACTACGCTCATACCTGTGATGATGTATAGATCGGCATCATCAACAGAATCGTTGAGGGAAGATGACATGGCTCTTGAAGTTTTCGAGAGAAAAGCTCTTCGGAAGATTTATGGCCCTGTCCGTCTTGACAGTGGCAAGTTTAGAAGCAGGTACAACGATAAGCTGTATGAGCTATACTAAGATGTGAATATAGTGCAGCGATTAAAGCACAAGGCGAGAAAGCATTTCAGTCGACACCGCAACTTGGAGGCAGGTGAAGGTGGAGACCTCCACTAGGGTAGGAGAGGCAGGTGTAGGAAGACTTGACCTGTCTTGGTGCTTTAAATTGGCGTCAGTTAACGACGAAACAGAGATAGCTGGCGTGACTTGCTACAAAACGGTCAAAATCACTAAGGCGGTTAAGCGCCAATTAATGGTGATGATATATTTAAATAAACTAACCACCTGGCTCCTTATATTGGCCGATATTTCAAAACCCTCCAGTCCGAAAAAAATTGCAAATACATATAAACTATTTAATTGTCAAGCAAAGCAAATCTAATTTCTTAAATTAAATCTGAGAACATTATAACTTAATTAAGTCCTGCAATACCTACTTTTTCATAACCAAATCTGTCCTGTGCAGGATACAAGAGGAAAAATGTTACCTTCATGTACTAAATGTGTGCATATGAGTTTGTAGGTATGTACGTATTCTCCCAAACCAGCAATCAACGACTGACATCAGCATCATCAACAACTTTCATAGCCACCTGACAGCAGGTGAAAAGTAGTGAAAACAATTTTGTTGACCATCATCGGTGCGAAGCTGCAAAGAGTTGAACTAACTAAGTAGGAAGGGACTCAGTCTTCCGTTTCCTCAACATAGAAATAACCATCGAGCAACCAATATGCTTCCTCACTGTGTAATAAAATTCAATGTTGGCAGCTGTTAAAAGCTTCACATCTACACGTTTACATATGTTTGTACGTGTATGTGTACGTGTTGGCCAATTAGATCGGGCAGTGTGGAAATTGCATTGCGAAGTAATTTTTATAGCATTTGCTTTTGAATTTTTTAGGCATCTATTTCTTCGCCAAGATAATCAGGTTCGTTTGTAGAATAAGTAAATGTCAGAGCGGATGGAAAACAAATTTCATTTAAATGGTTTGGAAAGTTTGTGCAATTTTTATTTAAAGATTAAATAAAATATATAAATTGCAGGAAACAATCAAAGGGAAGCTTGTAAAAAATTGCTTTAAGAGTAGTTATGAATATGTCGTGAGAAAATGTGAATGCTAGAGGTTTCAGCAATTAGTCTAATTAACTAATACAACTTTTAGTGTTCTCTTGGTGTCCTCACATTATATGCAAATGCACATATTAGTCCCCAATCAAACTGTTATGCATTTATTGATTTTCTTCATTGATTTGTTTTTGAACTAGAGGCTCTCTTTAGGGTTTCACTAAAATATGCTTACTTTCACATCATTATTATTGAGGTCATAACGTTTGCAGTCGACGTTCTCTTATCGTTTATGCGCGTTCTAAATTCAAATTCAAAAATGGAAAAATGAAATAAAAGTAGAATAACTGCTATTAACTTCTTGAATATTTTATAGATATATGATATACATAGATTTTTTAGAATTTGCAGTTTATAAAAATGAAATTCGATTAAGTCTTGCAGTCGCTCATAATTTGATTTTCCAATCATAAAATCAGAAGAAGTTTATCAGAACTTCATAATTATTTTAGCTTTTAAGTATTGGTTGGGGTATTCCTGCCAAAGTGTCTTTCAACCATTGATTTCATTGAAATTTGTACATCCTTTTTGTTTCTTTTAAACCAGGTTTTTAGGATTTTTTTTAAATGTTTGTCTTTAGCCATTGAAAGATAAATGTTATTGAACAATTCGCCAGTTTCGACATGCCGTACAAAAAGTAATACTTTCAAAATTTTGATAAGGACATCCTAAGTAAGATATACTGGATGTGATATTTTGCGTATGGCATGCAGAATAATATTGAAATCCTAGTTTGAAATTCTTCGAAGATTTCGTGAAAATGCGAAAAAAAAATAATAGATCGAAAACAAATAAGGAAGTCTAAGTTCGGGTGAAACCGAACATTACATACCCAGCTGTACACTTGAAATGCTGTTGTTGTTTGTTTTGTGTGCTTAATAGGTACAAGGCGCAATAATACATATACATATTGTTACGAATATTAGCAAAACTAAGGAGTGCTGCCAGCTCTAAGCCGATCTAAGCAGTGACGTGAATGCACATCAATAATTCAATCATTATGTATCTACATAAACGAATCAATAATTGCGTCTACACATATGTACACATTCCGACGAGCAACATTTACATACAAGGCAGCGAGAGATGAGATGTCACACACCGATGAATTTACTTATACGCTTATGTGTGTGCGGGAGACTGTAAACTACAAACACATGCATATACCTTATCTGAGTTGTCACAAGAGAGAGCAATAATTTGTGCACGTAGTTATGGCTGGCGATTTTGTAGCCGAAACAACTAGTAACTTCTGGAAATCGAAGAGCCTAGAAGTATGCAGCGTAAACTATAAAAGCAATGCAGGCGAGTAAGAAGTAATTCAGTTTGATTTGAATTGTCAAGCAGTTACGAGTAAGACGATATCTAGCGAGCAATAGCACTATTATTTTGAAAGTCAGTTTCCTTTAAGATATCAGTTTGGTTATTAAGCTATTCGTTGCACAGTTTGAGTGTTATTGTGAAGTACTTAATAAAGGCCATTTTTCCATCATTCAATATTGGAGTTATTTATTCAACAGTTTAGTGATTCGAACTTAGCAGAGGATTGCAAATAAGAGGATTTGCAAGTAAATTCGTTACAATTGGTGTCAGAAGAGGAATTGTTGAATAAATTCCGAAGATTGGGAATACAACTTGGACATGGCAAAGTTCAGTGAATTGAAGATCCAGCAACTGAAAAAGGAGTTGGAAAACCGGGGATTAAATACAACTGGGAATAAGATCGAACTTCAAGCACGGCTACGAGAGGTAATGGAATCGCAAGGAATTGATGTGGACGAGTTTGTCTTTTATCCTGATGGGGACGAAACAACAACAAAAATTGAAGAGAAAAACGAAACATCGCAGACAGTTACGAGCACAGACTTGAACATGATATTGGCTGCAATAACTGCTCAAACATCGACAGTGGCATCTCAGCTGGAATCGCAGGAGACACGTTTAACATCCAAGATGGAAGAACAGAAAACGTATATGTCATCTCAACTAGAAGAACAGAAAACGTATATGTCATCTCAACTAGAAGAACAGAAAACGTATATGTCATCACAGATGGAATCCCAAGAGACACGAATAACATCGAAGATTGAAGCACAGGAAACACAAATTTCTTCACAACTTGACGAACAGAAGACGTATATGGTATCCCAACTGGAATCGCAGGAAACCCGTATAACATCACAATTGGAAGAACAGAAGACACATTTGGCGTCTCAACTGGAAGCGCAAGAGGCACGTATATCTGCAATGTCGGCACAAATTTCGGAACAGGTATCATCGCAGCTCTTTGTGAAACTGGAAGAACAGGATGCAAAAATTTTACAACTCGAGGACAAAATTGATGCCGAAATAGAAGCGTTAAAAGGTCGTATGGAGCAGTTACAACTAAACCGCCCAGCTGTTTCAGCGAGTAATCCAAAGGTAAAGACACCATCCTTTGACGGTTCTGTTCCTTTTCAGGTCTTTAAGCTACAGTTTGAGAAGACCGCAGCAGTGAACCAATGGAATGCTGAAGATAAAGTTGCAGCTCTGTTCGTGGCACTGAAAGGGCCTGCCGCGGAAATCTTACAGACCATCCCAGAGTACGAGCGGAACCACTACGAAACATTGATGAGCGCTTTAGAGAGACGTTACGGAAGCGAGCATAGGAAACAGATATTCCAAATTGAGTTGCAAAACCGCTACCAAAAAGCAAATGAGACATTGCAGGAGTTTGCTTCAGATATTGAAAGATTGGCTCATCTTGCAAATGCGGACGCACCCGTGGAATACACTGAAAGGGTAAAAATCCAGAGTTTCATAAATGGCATACGAGATGTGGAAACGAAGCGGGCTACATATGGGAATCCAAAACTAACGTTTGCTGAAACGGTATCGCATGCACTGACTCAGGAAACAGCCTCACTTTTGAGTAAGCCAGCGTACAAAGCTCATCGCGTGGAAGTGGAAAAGCCAGACTGGGTAGACGCAATTTTGGAAGCATTGAAGGGTACGCAGCAGAAGAATAATGATGCAGTCAAATGCTTTAAGTGTGCAAAGCCAGGGCATATTGCGCGTTATTGCAACACCAACCCTAACAGTTCCAACAATGTGGGTGGTCGTAAACGCAGAGCAGAAGGAGATGAGCAAATCTCCAAGACAAATCAAACGTTAAACTAAAGCGAGTCAGCAGCAAGGGGCGACAGCTGACTCCCTCAATTGAATGCCCCATAATCTCTATCTCACAAATTGGAAGAAGGTCGAGCAATCTTACTGTCGGAGGAAATGTGGATGGAAAGGAACGTTTACTGACTGTAGATACGGGTGCATCTCATTCCATCATTCGAGCGGATTTAGTCAACAAGAAGATAAGACCATTGCATGGAGCAATATTGCGTACAGCCACTGGAGAAGACACCCAGGTAATTGGAGAAGTAGAATGTGAAGTAGCAATTGGGAACGTCACGGTACTACACAATTTTATAGTGGCAGATATTGTTGATGAAATCATAATTGGAGTGGACTTCTTAATCAACCAAGGCATCAAAATCGATATGCAAAGCAAGACGATGCGATATAAGAACATGGATGTGCCACTTAATTTCGGCTACGAGAGAGGCTACAGTAGTAAACGAGTGCTGGTGGAAGAGAGTCAGCAAATACCACCAAAATCAGAAGCAGTCATCTGGGCAAAGGTTGATGGAGATTGTGGGACAAACAAATTGTGGGTTGTCGAAGCAGCAAATAAATCAGCACTGAACATACTTGTAGGAAAAACCCTGGCTATGACAAAACAAGATGGACGTATTCCGGTAAGAGTACTAAATGAGTTCAAGTCACCATTCAATTTGACCAAAGGAGCTATTTTGGGAAGATGCCAAGAGGCCGAAGTAGTTATTAACTGTGAACAGCTCCAGGAACACGTTTCATCTAGTAATACTGATCTTTCAAATGATATCACGGCATGGATGCATGGGCTAGAGGAATCCTATCAGAGTAAGGCAAAACAACTGCTCATAAAATACGCGAACATATTTGACCAGGATGGTTCCAAACCAGGCCGCACCAATGTTGTGAAACATCAAATTGACACTGGAGATGCGAGGCCGATCCGTCAAGCTCCACGTAGTGTTCCACTAGCAAAGCGGGAAGTTGTGAGTCAAATCATACAAGAAATGAGTGACAGCGGCGTCATCGAACCATCAGCTAGTCCATGGAGCTCACCGGTAGTACTTGTGAAGAAGAAGGATGGAAAAATGAGGTTTTGCGTGGACTACCGGAAGCTGAATGACGTTACGAAAAAGGATAGCTACCCGTTGCCAAGAATTGACGACACTCTGGACTCGCTATCTGGTACGAAATGGTTTTCCACACTGGACTTGAAAAGCGGTTACTGGCAAGTTGAGGTGAAGGAGGAAGATAAAGAGAAAACAGCCTTCAGTGTCGGTGATGGTCTTTGGCAATTTACAGTGATGCCTTTTGGACTTTGTAATGCACCAGCTACTTTTGAGAGACTCATGGACCAGGTACTGAAAGGACTACATTGGAAAACATGCTTGGTGTACCTGGACGACATCATCGTATTGGGCAAGAGTTTTGATGAACATCTTAAGAACTTGGAGGAAGTTTTCCAGAGAATAGCTGGCGCTGGTCTGAAGTTAAGTCCCAAAAAGTGTGCGCTGTTTAAAAAGGAAGTCAATTATTTGGGTCACAAGGTAACGACAGAGGGCATCTGCACTGCGAACGAAAAAATAGAGGCTGTACAGGATTGGCCAAGACCACAGAATCTACATGAATTGAGAAGTTTTCTTGGGCTGTGCACATATTACCGCCGATTTGTACCAAATTTTTCCAGCGTAGCCCATAGCCTCCATGAGCTTACAAGAAAAAACAAAGCTTTTGAATGGAAGAAGGAGCAAGAAGTGGCTTTCCAAACATTGAAGGAGCGTTTGTGCACTGCCCCAATGTTAGCATATCCGATTCCAGGAGCAACATTTATTCTAGATACAGATGCAAGTGGATATGCTATAGGAGGCGTTTTATCACAACTGGTCGATGGACAGGAGAAGGTAGTTGCATATTACAGCCGTTCGATTGGAAAACCAGAGAGGAACTACTGTGTTACGCGGAGAGAGCTGTTGGCATTGGTAGAGTGCATTAAACATTTTCACAAATACCTCTACGGCCAGCGATTCCATGTCAGAACAGATCACGCAGCACTGAAATGGCTTCTGCAGTTCCGTAATCCGGAAGGACAATTGGCACGGTGGATCGAGCGACTTCAAAGCTATGACTTTTCCATTGAGCATCGAAAAGGTAGTACCCATGGAAATGCCGATGCAATGTCACGAAGGCCATGTGGTTTGGAATGCAAGCACTGTTCAAAGGCCGAGGCTAAAGAAGACATTATAGATGTCCGGCTAATGACTATAACGTGTACGGATGAATGGGACAAGGAACAACTAAGAAAGTGTCAGCTAGAAGATACAGATCTGTCATGTTATGCAAGGGCTCGAACGAAACGAAAGACCAAGCAGAGAGGATATGTCAGCAGAGAGTCCCATTGCGAAGTCATATTGGGCACAGTGGAACAGTTTGGAATTGATATCCGGTTGCTTGCATCGAGTATGGGAGAGTGAGGATGGTCAGTGCAAGAAGAAACTTATAGTTGTTCCCAGAAAGAGGATTCCTGACGTGCTCAGCGAGTTGCACAATGGTCCAAGTGGAGGCCATCTTGGAATCACGAAGACACTCGAGAAAATTAAGCAGAGATTCTATTGGGTTGGTTGCCGTCAGTCGGTCACCGAGTGGATTGCCAATTGCGAGGTATGCAACAGAGCGAAAGGGCCCAAAACCCGAAGTCGTGGCCAGATGAAGCAGTATATTTCAGGTGCACCATTTGAAAGGATCGCCATGGATGTCGCAGGTCCATTTCCTACTAGCAACCGCGGAAACAAATACGTACTGGTGGTTATGGATTATTTCAGTAAATGGCCAGAGGTATACCCAATCCCAAACCAAGAAGCAGAAACAGTAGCAGAAGTGGTTAAAAACGAATGGGTTGCAAGGTATGGTGTACCAATGGAGTTACATTCTGACCAAGGCAGGAATTTTGAATCAGCTGTGTTCCAAGAACTGTGCAAGAAGTTGGGCATTCGGAAAACACGGACAACTGCATTGCATCCTCAGTCCGATGGTATGGTGGAACGTTTCAATAGAACATTAGAGGAGCATTTAAGGAAAGTAGTCGACAAGTACCATAAGGACTGGGATACACACATATCATTATTCTTGATGGCCTACCGATCGGCAGTACATGACACAACGGGCCAAACTCCCGCAAAGGTAATTTTTGGCAATGACCTTCGACTGCCAGCTGATTTGAAGTATGGGATAGATGCCGATACGAAGAGAAATGTCAAGAAATCCACTGATGTCTTAGAAGAAGAGCTGAGAGAGATACACGATCTGGTAAGGCAACGAGCAAAGATTATGATTGACAAGATGAAAGCGAGGTACGATAAAGCAATTAATTCGGAAGGGTTTCAGGAAGGAGATTTGGTGCTGCTATACAACCCACAACGAAAAAAAGGTTTGTCCCCGAAATTGCAGTGTAACTGGGAAGGCCCATACAAAGTTGTAAAACGGATCAACGATGTAGTGTACCGCATACAAACCACTACCAAACCACGAACCAAAATGAAAGTGGTTCATTTGGAGAGATTAGCAGCGTTTAGATCGAGAGATTTGTCTGATCGGGACGATCAGACTTAGGTGAAGGGCAGTGTTACGAATATTAGCAAAACTAAGGAGTGCTGCCAGCTCTAAGCCGATCTAAGCAGTGACGTGAATGCACATCAATAATTCAATCATTATGTATCTACATAAACGAATCAATAATTGCGTCTACACATCTGTACACATTCCGACGAGCAACATTTACATACAAGGCAGCGAGAGATGAGATGTCACACACCGATGAATTTACTTATACGCTTATGTGTGTGCGGGAGACTGTAAACTACAAACACATGCATATACCTTATCTGAGTTGTCACAAGAGAGAGCTATAATTTGTGCACGTAGTTGTGGCTGGCGATTTTGTAGCCGAAACAACTAGTAACTTCTGGAAATCGAAGAGCCTAGAAGTATGCAGCGTAAACTATAAAAGCAATGCAGGCGAGTAAGAAGTAATTCAGTTTGATTTGAATTGTCAAGCAGTTACGAGTAAGACGATATCTAGCGAGCAATAGCACTACTATTTTGAAAGTCAGTTTCCTTTAAGATATCAGTTTGGTTATTAAGCTATTCGTTGCACAGTTTGAGTGTTATTGTGAAGTACTTAATAAAGGCCATTTTTCCATCATTCAATATTGGAGTTATTTATTCAACAGTTTAGTGATTCGAACTTAGCAGAGGATTGCAAATAAGAGGATTTGCAAGTAAATTCGTTACAATATGATTCTATTCTGAACTAATATTTCTTCGAGTTATGGCTCCCGAAATATAGAAAATTGCTTAGTCATAAAAGGGGCGGTGCCACGCCCATTTTTTTTTTTAATTTGAATTTTTTCCTATTTATTGTTATAAATCCACTTAGGAAATGAAACACCATTGATATACAGCTCTTTTTTGCAAAGATATAGCTTATTTTATTCGTCCACGACACTTTTAAAAATCTTTTATATAAAAGTGGCCGTGGTTCTTAATCGATTTCGTTAATTTTTCTTCAAAGCATTCATTATAGTAAAGGCAACTTCTCTGCCGAATTTTGTTACGATAGGTTTGGCAATTTTATGATTAGTAATATTTAAAATTGATTTTATCAGAAGTGGGCGATGCCACGCTCATTTAAAATTTTTTTTCTAATTTTTATCAAGAGTCTCAATATCAGTCCACATGTCAAATTTCAACATCGTAGGTGTATTATTTACTAAATAATCAGGTTTTTTGTGTTTTCCAAAATGTTATATATATAAAAAGTGGGCGTGGTTGTCATCCGATTTCGCTCATTTTCAACAACAATCTATTCTGGCTCCAGATAAGTTGGTGTACCAAATTTGGTGAAGATATCTCAATATTTACTCAAGTTATTGTGTTAACGGACAGACGGGCGGACGGACATGGCTCAATGAAATTTTTTTTCGATGCTGAGGATTTTGATATATGGAAGTCTATATCTATCTCGATTCCTTTATACCTGTACAACCAACCGTCATCTAATCAAAGTTATAACACCCTGTGTACAAGTACAGCTGGGTATAAAAAAAACTACGCTTTTATAGCTAACCGAACTAAAAATTTGAAAATAATTTTTTTTAGCAGAAAATCGAAAAATTTACCATAAGTAATTTACTCAAAAAAAAAAAAAAAAAAAAAAATTACGTATGTCTAATAAAATTTAAGTTATTAACAGAATAAGCAAATCTGCTTGTACGTGAAGGGTCTTGAAAGTTTGACTGATTAATGCCTGCGCCTAAAGAAAATTTGGAATAAAAAATTCAGCGGCGCTAATCTTCCTATAATCTTATATTACTCCAATGGAAAATCGAGTAAAAAGCTTATGCAAATTACGGTAAAGTTGATCCTGTGGAGCTTATTTGCTTTTGTGTTCGTCTCTCTTCACTGATCACTTTGGTGAAACGGAAATTTTTTAAATGGTCGCTATACCAAATTTTGAAGGGCCCTAAAGTAAATCGGCTCTATGGTCACTTTAAATGGCCAGTTGGCCATTTGAAGTGGTCATAAGGTCAATTGAATTTATGTCGTTTGAACTTATGTCACTCACCATCAAATTATTGCATTGTCATTTCAATTAACCTTAAGGCCATGCTGAATAAGGGAGCTTGACCTTATGTCTGTTGACCTTATGTCACCTTACCATCCAATTTTTACATTGTCATCGTTCCTTAATTTCCTTTCAATTAAACTTTCGGTCATTTAAAGTGTTCATAAGGTCAATTGACGTTATAGCCGTTGACCTTCCTATTTTTTTAAAATTTTGTTAACGCTCTTTCCTGTACTCTGGCAACTTTGACAATTTTCCATAAAAACTAGTTTGCATAGCTTTCTATCTTTATACTATAGCAACGCTCCTCGCTTCCACTCTGTTGCCAGCCTTATTTGAAAGCCAACTTATCGCTCTGCAAGTAAATCTGAGAGATTTCAAAATAACATTTTCAACCCACTGCCTTCATGAACTTCTACTTATAATCAAGTCTCACAACCATTACCATTAACTTGAATCCAAAAATCATCTCACCTTTGGTCAGCTCCTGTCTGAAATAACATCTTTCCTACCACTAGATAATCTTGATGACAACTATGAACTGCCAGTATGCACATTCACGCCTATGCGGTGTTATTAAACTTATACAACACCAAAAACACCACATTTACAATGCTTTCAAACCAAATGACAATTTTGGCATCTGTTAACATATCGAAATGCCCTGAACGGCAATTATTCCTCACTGACAGAAACATAAACACACAAGAGTATAAACATGCATTTATATATAGTTGCATATGTTACAAATAAGGAAGGTTAAGTTCGGGTGTAACCGAACATTACATACTCAGTTGAGAGCTATGGTGACAACATAAGGGAAAATAACCATGTAGGAAAATGAACCGGGAGTAATCCTGGAATGTGTTTGTATGACATGTGTATCAAATGAAAGGTATTAAAGAGCATTTTATGAAGGAGTGGGCCATAGTTCTATAGGTGGACGCCATTTAGGGATATCGCCATAAAGGTGGATCAGGGTTGACTCTAGAATTTGTTTGTACGACATGGGTATCAAATGAAAGGTGTTAATGACTATTTTAAAAGGGAGTGATCCTTAGTTCCATAGGTGGACACCGTTTCGAGATATCGCCATAAAGGTGGACCAGGGGTGACCCTAGATTTGTTGTTCGATATGGGTATCAAATGAAAGGGGTTAATGAACATTTTAAAAGGTAGTGGGCCTTAGTTCTATAGGTGGACCCCTTTTCGAGATATCGCCATAAAGGTGGACCAGGGGTGACTCTAGAATGCGCTTGTACAATATGGGTATCAAACGAAAGCTGTTAATGAGTATTTCAAAAGGGCGTGGGTTTAGTTCTATAGGTGGACGCCTTTTCGAGATATCGCCATTAAGGTGGACCAGGGGTCACTCTAGAATGTGTTTGTACGATATGGGTATCAAATTAAAGGTATTAATGAGGCTTTTAAAAGGGAGTGGTGGTAGTTGTATATGTGAAGGCGTTTTCCAGATATCGGCCAAAATGTGGACCAGGGTGACCCAGAACATCATCTGTTGGATACCGCTAATTTATTTATATATATAATACCACGAACAGTATTCCTGCCAAGATTTCAAGGGTTTTTTATTTCTTATATTTAAGAATTCATGAGCTTAACACCGGCTTATAATAATTGAATTTCAGTTATTATGTTTTCTAAGAGAAACGGAAAAGAATGAAACATTTACTGGCATATTGCTATGGAACTATTTCGAAAACCGCCAACGTAATCATCATCAGGCAATTTTGTAATGTTATCAAAGGTTTCACCGGGATTCGAACCGTGAATCACATGGTTTTTTATTTCTCCCTGCAGAACTTTTTCATTCCATTCTACTTAATATGGTAGGTGTCACACCCATTTTACAAAGTTTTTTTCTAAAGTTATATTGTGCGTCAATAAACCAATCCAAATACTATGTTTCAACCCTTTTTTCGTTTTTAATATAGAATTATGGCATTTTTTTCGTTTTTGTTAATTTTCGATATCGAAAAAGTGGGCGTGGTCATAGTCGGATTTCGGCCATTTTTTATACCAATACAAAGTGAGTTCAGATAAGTACGTGAACTGAGTTTAGTAAAGATATATCGATTTTTGCTCAAGTTATCGTGTTAACGGCCGAGCGGAAGGACAGACGGTCGACTGTGTATAAAAACTGGGCGTGCCTTCAACCGATTTCGCCCTTTTTCACAGAAATAAGTTATTGTCCCAGAATGTAAACCCCTACCAAATTTCACAAGGATTGGTAAATTTTTGTTCGACTTATGGCATTTTTCGATATCGAAATAAGGAACCTACATACCAAATTTCATCAATATACCTCAAAATTTACTCAAGTTATCGTGTTAAGGGACAGACGGACGGACGGACGGACATGGCTCAATCAAATTTTTTTTCGATCCTGATGATTTTGATATATGGAAGTCTATATCTATCTCGATTCCTTTATACCTGTACAACCAACCGTTATCCAATCAAAGTTAATATACTCTGTGAGCTCTGCTCAACTGAGTATAAAAATGCTGCACTGCCCACCATGAACATGCGATCCAATGAAACGTGATCCAGATACCGACAAAAATTTAACATGCAAATGCAACAACAACGCTGTGATCCTAATATCTATCTGAATCGATTTGCGATCTACAGGATGGCTCTGTTGATTTGGTTTTTCTGGAAAATGTTTGACAGCATACCCTCTGTACTTGGTAGCACTTACAGACATATGCGCTAGGGCATCTGATATTAAAAACAAATTTTCCACTCGACAACCCATAAATGTTTACTGTAAGCCTGAAAACAAATTATTAAGGCTATAAAATATTTTAATAATTACATTATATTCATTTTAAATCATGATAGAAAAACTATATATATTTTATTTGAAAAATACAAGAACCACAACATAATGTTCAATTGCTTTTTGCAGAAAGATCCTGACAGAAGAAACATTTTCAATATCAGCCTTGGGACGATAGTTATTTAGTTCAAAACGCTTCTTTTGGTATCTCTCTTGACATTTTTGGAAGTGTTTTAACTGCCGACCCCTCTAGCTTTTTTAAGTGCAAAATAATACTAATTATTAGTTTGATAAATTGTTTTACCTATTTAAGTAAAATTGTATGGAGCGATTCGGGTAAAAAAGTTTGAAAATAACAGTGTACACATTAGTTGAGTGTTGCCAATTCTCATAGATGATGCGGCTCGTTCCAATGAAAGCTCATTGGAACGCCCTTATTACTTACTATTACACACATACATACATGTTAATCAAATGAACACGAATTCCATGGTTCAACTATATGGCTGGCACATCTGTAAAGCAACAAATTATGTATGTTCAAATTGTCAAAATCTGTGTATTGGTATGAGGCGAATGGAATGAAATGAAAACATAAAACATAGCAGTTTTTGTGTGTGGTAAGAAAATGTTGTCAATGTATTGGTTTCATTTTGAATTTGCCATCTCCTTTTGACAACCCCATCGACCATACAAAGATAAAAATAAAATCAGCTGATGAGATGAGCCAACCATATAATTGAGCCATGACGAATTCATACTCTTTGAAAAGGAAAGGACACATACCAACCGCAAAACATTCAACAACCTACACAGCCTCTACAACTGTTCATACACAAGCAATTACCACATTTCGTAATTAGCTGCAGTCGTTCAGTCGGAAAGCCCATTATTTTTCCAAAGCCACAGCTAAGCTCATACCATGAGGGAAGCTACTATATGCTTAAGTACTTAAAGTGGGGCGTGTAAGGTAAAGGATTTGAACATGAATGTTCCAACACTTTTCAAAATGTGCACACATCCATATGTGAAAATATATGTACATACATGTACGTATACAGATGTTTCTACATGTGGAATCGTTGTATGTGATTTACGAGTAATGGCAGTGACATTTAGTAAACTACGAATTTACATTTGCGTTTTGCCTCTGCACATAAAAGTTTTTTGTAAGCGAGCTTTCAACTTTATTAAAGTCCTTGTTTGTTGTATATGATGCGTTTAATGCATATTTAATGAAAAAAAATGCAGTAACTCAGCGCAGTGATTTGATATTAAAGTAGATACAGATATATTCTCCCAAATGTGCGCTTCTACAATTTATTTGGATACCTACAACCATATAAATAAGAACACATGGTTGGCGATACATCGCTTGTGTTTACAACTAAACTATTTTAAGCTATTGCATTAGATACCAGATATATGCAACTTACTCTGTTCAATATTTTCAGGCTTCTTGTGTAAAGGTGACATGTTTCCAACTCCGGATGAAAGATCCAGGTCCATAGTAAAATCTCCAAAAAACAATTTTTAATTAATATTTTATTCATGCCCGGTTGCCTTAAAATAAGTACCGTAAAATTTTTAAATTAAAATTTGAGCGAAAAAATTCAGGCGAAACGCTTTTCACTTGTAGATAGCTCTCGAGAAAGGTTGGTTTGGTCTTTTATTAGGGTGGTCAGCATAAAATGGCATATTTGAGATTGTTAGTGGGTTAAAATGTGCCATAAAAATATTTTCACAACTTATGCTCTATCAAAATATTTGCAACTCTTCATAAAGCAACAAAAAATATATATATAAAAAGCATAATACTGTCTTTAACATTTTTGATACCACGATCTGGCGACACCATTTTTATTATCCGAACTGAAGTAATAAAAAATAAGGGATAATGAGATCAGATGGGATCCTCTACAATGAATACACCAAGTTGGTATAATGTATTAATACATCGACAGCTAACGTTTTATTCCATCTGACCACAAAAATTGTGAGTGCTTTAGACACAGACGGATCCATTGACATCTCACCATAGTGTTAGTCAGGCGCATATAAGAGCATAAGTCGATGGGCCTACGATATTGCGTATACGCTTTCCTTCGCACCAAGGATAGGCAAAACCACGACTGAAGGTGGTATGATGCAGCGACAGCCAAACCCCAGAATGAAGATGGTACGGCAAACACTGTAAAGGCTGCCTAAAAATTATTGTGCTATCGCCGCCTATGAATTCTAGTTATGAGTGAACTCTTGACGTAAGTAACAGACAAAGGACCGCCTGTTAGGAAATTCTCAACGCACCCTCTATAACCCAAAAAGTATTATGAGTGAACACGTTAAACAAATAAGGCTGTCATCATTATGCTCTCTAGGTGCAGATCACTTGTTGGAGAATATAATAGAAGTAAATTAAGAACTATGGTTTCTTCAACTATACCCTTTCTAATTCACGTTTTAATAAATAAGTTAAATTGGAACCAAAGCAAATATATTTAAATTATGTGCAACTCGTCGAATATGGTTTCGTGGTAGCTGCTCGCCAATTTCGGCTCGCATCGCTCAACCGTCAGAGGCAATATAGCGCAGCGCCAGCAGTTCGTTTATGTCTATACGTTTAAAAAAACCTGTTTATTATATATGTGGCCCGGTCTATGAAAAGGTGGCTTAAAACTAAAAAAAAAAACAGTTGTTTCCCGCAAGAAAAACAGCTGTTAACAGCTGTTTCTCGCAATTTCTTTTTTGAGGCATAAGCCACCTTTTCATAGACCGGGTCACATATATATATTTTTATTTTCATGAAATACATACATACCTACATATATTTGAACAATACTACCGAACGAAACTTTAAGTAATTATTAATGGTTTTTTCTTTAACTCATATTGCAATCTTAATTTCTATCTTTTGAACTAAATCACCTAGCGCTTTACATAACACGGCGTTACACACATTCTGTCCTATGAACCAAATATACTTTTTCGGAAAGGGGAGAAAAAATAAAAATACACGTGTATCGGAGATTTTCATATACACGTCAGAATTTTTTTTTTATGTATAAAGTATAAAGCTCGTAGTGTCCGTCTGTCCGCCTGTGTGAAAGACTTTGGATCGATTTTTAACCCTTTTGCTGTGATCAAATCGAGATGAATTTGTATCTGTATCAAGTCAAATTAAAAAAAAAAAGATTTTTATCAATTCTCAGATTTTCCTGAATTAAAAAAATTTTTTTTCACTTTTTTCTGCATAACTTGAAACTACTAAATCGTTCCGAAAAAAAATTGGTTTGCGACCCATCCTACTCCATATATTTGTATTTTATCAATAGTAACTTTCTAACACTAAACTGTTTATGACTTTTAACACACTTACAACTGGTATGGCAGATGAAAAATTGAATTCCGCAATCAATATTGCATCATTTAAATTCGTTTAATTTATTGTTTGGTACAACACACTCTGTGCCGTTTGTGTGTTTTTTCCGATCAGCTGACAGTTGCGCTACTAGGAGACGTATACTAGGCGCGGTTCCAGCAACATTACTAGGAGGGGAGGGATTGAAATTTTTTTAAATATATATAGTGATAACGTAAAAAAGCAAGAAAAATTAAAAATTAGTAAAAATTCGTTTTGTGATAAGAAACTACTATGTAGATTAGTATTATATATTTCATTACAGTCAATACAAAATACAGTCGCCCCCCTCCCCACCCTTCTGATGTGTACAAGAAAATCGCCGATACACGTGTATTTTTATTTTTTCTCCCCTATTTGGTTCATAGGACAGAACTACAGCTCGTTTTTGTAACGCAATTATAATTGCCCGGTTGTAGGTAATTAATATACCGTATTCCTATATTTGTCTGCGCTGCTGTATGTTCCTTCAATGCAAAATATTCATGTCTTCTCTGTTGTGTCATTTTTGTTGCTACCTTGTGTTATGGTTGAGTGCATTTCATTGTAATGTCACACTCGTGGAAAATTTTTACCCACTTTTGTGGATTTCCAGCAAATTCCTGCGTTGTTGAGACTCTTACCATGTTTTTATGAAAGTTTGGGAATATTTTAGTATATGCATAGAGAATACATATGCTAAATTCCACACATTCTTATACATAGTATATTTATGTGTACATCATGCTAATATATATAAATGTGTCATCTAAAGTTTCGGAAATTCATGACAGCCACATGCCATGGTTTTTTATTTTTTATTATGACACTTCACAAAAAACTTTTACTTGATAAATAAAATGCAAAACGATTCTACTATTTCGATTGCTGAGTAGAATATCACTCTGCAGCCGAGATTTTCGAAATCGCCCCATCTCAAAAAATATTTGAATAACGCTCTATGTCAGAATTCGGCTGAAGAACGCCCTATCTCAGAATTTTTTTTCATAAACACTCCAGCTAATGTAAAAATGTATTGAATTTAAGCTGAAATAGGGCGTTTTTGAAACAAAGTCTGAGATAGGGCGCTCTTCAACCAAATTCTGGGATAAGGCGTTTTTGAAACAAACTCTGAAATAGGGCGTTATTCAAACGTTTTCTGAGATAGGTCGTTTTCGAAACGGCAACCGAGATAGGGTGATATTCCACTCAGCAGTCGATTTACGGCACAAAGTTTTTCATTTCAATCATTGCAGATAAATAAAATAAATACTTTGCGCTATTTACATACGAAGATAATAAGGCCGAGCTTCTTTTTCACTCGGTGTGCCGAGAGGCGACCCCGCTTAGAAATATGTATGTGTCCTAATTGAAAAAATGGTTTCTAACGATTTTCATGTTGCTTTTCCCGCGCGCTGAATTTAGGACCTTCGGTGTGGGAGGTCAGCGCTTTACCACCACACCACGGAGGCCGTTTATTACTATAACTTTATAAGATATCATGATTCTTAGCGGCGGATATATATCTTTTTTTTATTTTTTAATTCATTTCATGAAATAAAATGTTATATTAAGCTTGGCCCAAATCTCGTTAAGTTTTGATTGATTTAGCCAAGCTCGTCTGTATGTTTGAATTTCAAACTAGTCCCTCAATTTTAGAGAAATTTTGCTGAAATTCGGCGAGTGGTAATATTTTAATGGTCATTTCTCTGAGCCGATAGGTTTGGACCACTATAGCTAGTTCTCGAAATCTCTTCCACATTTTATTAGTTTAAAACTTGAAATTTCACGAAATGCTTATATATGAGGCATAAACTGTTGTCTGAAAAAAATGGCAAGATCGGTTATGTATGGCGGCCACCGTTGTGTGATGGTAGCGTGCTCCGCCTACCACACCGAATGCCCTGGGTTCACACCCCGGGCAAAGCAACATCAAAATTTTAGAAATAAGGATTTTCAATTAAAAGAAAATTTTTCAAAGCGGGGTCGCCCCTCGGCAGTGTTTGGCAAGCACTCCAAGTGTATTTCTGCCATGAAAAGCTCTCACTGAAAACTCATCTGCTTCGCAGATGCCGTTCGGAGTCGGCATAAAACAAGTAGGTCCCTTACCGCCAATTTGTTGGAAAAATTAAAAAGGGGCACGACGCAAATTGGAAGAGAAGCTCGGCCAAAAATCTCTTCGGAGGTTATCGCGCCTTACATTTATTTATTTTTATACATACATATGTATATGTATATATTAGGGCGGGTCGATTTGAAAATCCTTCATTGCTCTGTGAAAATCGTATTCTAGGGATCAAAATAAGAAACTTTGCCGAAAGAACCATACCTCTAAAACGAATTCTGATGTCCCCCCCTTTGGGTCGAACTTTTGGGTAGGGGCAATTTCAATTCTACCTGCTGTGTCTTGTGGTGGCTTAAAAAAACAACACAAACAATTTTACGATCTGCAATTGTGTCACAGTGATACCTTCATTTTTTAAAATGGTTGAATAAAAAACCCACACAACTATGTTTACGACATGCAAATGCATCACAGTGATGCCTTGGTTTTAAAAGGGGGTTGTAAAAACGCTAATTTCTAATAATTTTTTTTAATTTCTTTTCTATTACTAAGTTAAATTCATTTTTTTATTTACATATGTTCTGACTAAATAAATTTCTAAAGAGAAAAATAAACTCCCCAAAGGGGGGGGGGGGGGGGGGGGGGACATCAGAATTCGTTTTAGAGGTATGGTTCCTTCGGCAAAGTTTCTTATTTTGATCCCTAGAATATGATTTTCACAGAGCAATGGGCGATTTTTTTGCCTCCCCACAAAACGACCCGGCCTAGTATATATCCCATACAACTGATTGTTCAGGTTTCATAAATTTTTAAAATGTTGTCAGATTATTGTTCAGCTCCAATCATGAAGGGTATGAGGTTTTAGACACAGCCTCAGACAGTTCCGTCCTTTATTTTCTTTTGGTCATTTACAGCCTGCTTTTTCTCGTATCTTACTCTCATGCAATTTTTTTTAATGAAAATATGTCATGTAACTTAAAGGTAGGGTCCACAGAATGTAACATGCCATTGATCTCAGATTCGACGATTGCCATTCACACATATGGATGTATCTCTCATATGACAGCGGGTCATACATATGTTCAAATAAAGCGAGTGTCAGAGAGAAAATCGCTTTTAAGTGTATCATTTAATAATTTATACAAATTGATTCAATATGAGCTAAAGTGCTCTTTGTATTTGTATCTCTTCAATTACATTCTCCTACTACATATCAACTACCCATCAGTGTTATCAGAAAAAAAATTTCTTTGGGACTAGAATCTAGAAAAAAAGGGCTAAAAAGAGCTAAATTTTTTCAAGCAAATCCAAAACCCGAGCTAAAAGTATATGTATACTTTTCAAAATAAGTTTTCACATTTATTTCAAATCAAACTTAAACAAAGTTATAAAAAGGGTACTGTAAGCTCAAAAAAAAAAAAGGTACAAGAGAGGTATATAACTAATACTGTTTTTATACTCAGCATGATTTGCACACAGAGTATATTAACTTTGATTGGATAACGGTTGGTTGTACAGGTATGAAGGAATCGTGATAGATATGGACTTCCATATATCAGAATCATCAGTATCGAAAAACCATTTGATCGAGCCATGTCCGTCCGTACGTCCGTCTGTCCGTTAACACGATAACTTGAGTAAATTTTGAGGTATCTTGATGAAATTTGGTATGTAGGTTCCTGAGCACTCATCTCAGATAGATATTTAAAATGAACGAAATCGACTACAACCACGCCCACTTTTTCGATATCGAAAATTTCGAAAAACCGAAAAAGTGCGATAGTTCATTACCAAAGACGGATAAAGCGGTGAAACTTGGTAGGTGGGTTGACCTTATGACTCAAAATAGAAAATTAGTAAAATTTTGGACAATGGGCGTGGGACCGCCCACTTTTAAAAGAAGGTAATTTAAAAGTTTTGCAAGCTGTAATTTGGCAGTCGTTGAAGATATCATGATGAAATTTGGCAGGCACGTTACCGCTTTTACTATATGTGTGCTAAATAAAAATTAGCAAAATCAGATGACGAACACGCCCACTTAAAAAAAAAATTTTTGAAGTCAAATTTTAACAAAAAATTTAATATCTTTACAGTATATAAGTAAATTATGTCAATATTCAACTCCAGTAATGATATGGTGCAACAAAATGCAAAAATAAAAGAAAATTTCAAAATGGGCGTGGCTCCGCCCTTTTTCATTTAATTTGTCTAGAATACTTTTAAGGCCATAAGTCGAACAAAAATTTACCAATCCTTGTGAAATTTGGTAGGAGCATAGATTCTATAACGATAACTGTTTTCTGTGAAAATGGGCGAAATCGTTTGAAGCCACGCCCATTTTTTATACACAGTCGACCGTCTGTCCTTCCGTTCGACCGTTAACACGATAAATTGAGCAAAAATCGATATATCCTTTTCTAAACTTTGTTCACGTACTTATCTGAACTCACTTTATCTTGCTATAAAAAATGGCCGAAATTCGATATCGAAAATTACGAAAAATGAAAAAAATGCCATAATTATATACCAATTATGAAAAAAGGGAGGAAACATGGTTATTGGATTGTTTTTTTGACGCAAAATATAACTTTAGAAAAACTTTGTAAAATGGGTGTGACATTTACCATATAAAGTAGAAGAAAATGAAAAAGTTCTTCAGGGCGAAATCCAAAGCCCTTGGAATTGTGACAGGACTGTTCGGGGTATTACATATATAAATAAATTAGCGGTACCCGACAGATGATGTTCTGGGTCACCCTGGGCCACATTTTGGTCGATATCTCGAAAACGTCTGCACATATACAACTAAGGGCTACTCCCTTATAAAACCCTCATTATTACCTTTAATTTGATAGCCATATCGCACAAACGCATTCTAGAGTCACCCCTGGTCCACCTTATGCCGTTATCTCGAAAGGGCGTCCACCTAGAGAACTAAGACCCACTCGCTTTTAAAATACTCATTAGCACCTTCCATTTGATACCCATATCGTACAAACACATTCTAGAGTCACCCCTGGTCCACCTTTATGGCGATATCTCGAAATGGCGTCCACCTATAGAACTAAGGCCCACTCCCTTTTAAAATACCTTCCATTTGATACCCATGTCATACAAACGCATTCCAGGGTTACCCTAGCTTAATTTTCCTACATGGTGATTTTCCCTTATTTTTTACTCCAAAGCTCTCAGCTGAGTATGTAATGTTCGGTTACACCCGAACTTAGCCTTCCTTACTTGGTATAATTCATTTCATATTTTTACATAATAAAAATATGTTTTTTTTTTAACATTTGGTTTGCCATTTGGCGATAAGCTATCGTTAAAAATTAAGCAGTATTTTTCACACTGCTACGATAATGTCATGGCTATAGGTTCGCCAAAAATACGCCTTGCCAAAATGTTGGCCGATGGAAATTAATTTAAATTTTTTACAATTTTATATATTTTTATTAAAATCTGATGTTAAAGTTTATCGATTAAAGTTTTTTTTTTATCAGTTGAGTACCGAGTTGCCACATCATACATAACGAAACAAATAAAATAAAACTTCGACACACCTAAAACACATTACAAATTTTACAAACCGTATTGCCGAAATAGATTTGGAGCCAAAAAGGGGAGAGGACCAAAAACGAGCTAGGGGCTAAACCGGAATTTTTGGAGTAACCGCAAAAAAAAGGGTTAGATCTGGCTCCAAAAGCACGCAAATGGCAACACTGCTACCCTTTAGGGAATGGCTTGCACTCACACTGTCACTCAAATCAAACTCTACGTAAACATAAACGAAGTGCTCTCTGAGTGGTTGTTAGTTGTTGACAGTGTTGCCAGGTTAACCTTTTCGAGGCTAGATTTAGCCTTTTATTTTTGCCTTTAGCCTCGAAATTTTGGGTTTAGCTTCGTGACTTTTTCTAGCCTATTTTAATCCGAATGTATTTTTAATAATTTCTAAAATAAAATTTTTTCAATAGTTCCAGTGAACACCTAATACCTAGCAATATGAGTTCTCTACAAAAGATTAATTCTTTTTCTGCTGAAAATTCGTTGAAAGTTTCAAAGCCAGCTGTATTTTCTTACTTTGAAAAAGATAAGTATAGTTATTCTCCAAGTCAAATAGCATTAATAGAGCCGCAGTGGCGAAAACTTATAACTATACAATGGAAAAATGTACACTCCACCATGGAATTTTGGTCTGAAGTTCGAGAACATAAAAATGCATTAAACGAACCACCTTTTTTAGAACTTGCCGAATTCATATTTAGTTTTTTAGTATTACCACCGCGGAGGTTGAAAGAATTTTTAGTTGCATGAAAATTCTGAAAACTAAATTAAGGAAAAAACTAAAAATTAAAATGCTTAATGCGCTGCTTAATATTAGATCCTCGTTAAAACGCTTATCTAAATGTTGTAATGATTTTGAAATTACCGATGATCTCATATCTATCGTAAATAGCCAAACTTTATACGCAGACTTAAGCTCTTCTGATTTTTCAGACGGGGAATATTTTATATAAATAATTAGTTTGTAATATTTTTTTTTGTGTATATACACATATGCAATCATTTAAAGTAATTCCATGTGCTAGTCAAGGAAAATGTGCCTGATATGTTTTGAAACAAGAAGTTATGTTTAAGTTATGTTTATAAGTTTTTATTTACAAATGTGTAAACTAAAATATAAAAAAAATTTTATGAATTAACCAAAAAAATTTCTGGCCTTTTTTTAGCTTCTTTTTTTTTCTAAATTTAGCTTTTTCTAACCTTTTTTTTTGCCAATCTAGCCTTTTTTTCATCACCTGGCAACACTGGTTGTTGACATGAAAAACTACAAATGAATGAAAAGGCAAAAAACAAAGACAATGAATCGTCACAATAAAGCAAAATCAACAAATAGAAATAACAAATTCAATTAAAACGAATATGCGTCCGACTGTGAGTGGGAGAAAATTTGTGGAGGTCGCTTTGTTGACGCACCTTTGACATATGAATGATATGTACAAAGAGCAAATACATTGTAAATTTTACCAAGTAGCGCAACTAACAGCTGATCGGTGAAAATTCGCACATTCACACGAACAGTTCTCGACTCAGTTTCAAAACAAAACTTACGATTATTTAACTCAAATTTTAAAGTGAGATAATCTTTACGAATTTATGTACATAGGATATATAAGGCGTGTTTGTTGTTATTAAAATAGTAGTTTTATTTTTATTAAAGCTTTTATCAACTTTTTTTTTAATTTTGAAAAAACTCCGAACACCATTCCTTCATTTTATGACATTCGACTGCCTAGTCCACTGCCTTCCACTCTATTCGCAACATAACCTCTGTTTAAGTTGCCAAACTATATAGTAAACAATGAGCAAATAGGTCATTGAATTGCTTATTTGACAGATTCGACAAAAATATAATTGATGTTTTCACGTCAGCTTGTTTTTTATCACGTTATCTGCTTAAAGAATATTGCTATACAGTGTGTGTGTGGTAAACTGCGTAAAATATATAAGCAGATAAGCTGTTTACAATGGTTATGGTAATAAACCAAATACACGGTTAAAATTCGAGCCTAAAGTAAAAAGTAAATAAGTATAATTATTAGACTAGGTCGATTTATTAACCGATATCGCGCCATCGAAAAAAAATTTTTTTTTTTCAAAAAACTGTTATCGCCAACGTTTTTAGCGGACATTTTTGGTTCGGACCCTATACATATGAAAATTTTTTTAGTATGTCATGAAAAAAACTTTAACAATCAAAGTCGAAAAAAGTCAAAAAAATTAATTTTCGCAGGCTCGAAAATTACTTTTTTTGGGTATGCGTAGTGGAACTTTTTTCCTGAGCCCAAATCCTATCGAAAAATCGATAGAGGGATATCGGTTTATTTTCGTCCATACTAAAACAAAATTTGTTCGGTCCATCGGCAGGTTGCGAGCCGACGTTGTCCGAATAAAAGTCATGTTCTCTACTCACTGAGCTATCACAAAATGTTCTAAAAATGAATCTATGACTTATAATTTTTCAAAAATGAAATTTTCTATTTTCAAATTTTCAGCAGTAGTTTTAAACAGTTTGGTATTAATATCAAACCGGAAGTGTAAACAAGTTCCTATTTTAAAATTTTTTAAACTTTTTGGTTTTTTAAGATCTTTTTGTTCAATTAAGTTTAAAATTTAATCCGAATAAAATTAAAATAAGAGAGTAGTAAATTGCGAGGTTTAAAATTTAGGTTAACAAATTTGGAAAAATCGCTTAGACCGATAAATAGTTTAAAAGTAACGCCCAAATTTCTAATCGTGTGCATTCAGATAAAAACAACCAGATTTCGCTGCATTATAGGGTTTCTGAAATAAAAAATTTCTTCTAAACAAGATTCTCTTTTCCGTTTTAGTAATTTTTTTAATTCCGTCGTAAAATAAGTAAAAAATTACTTGATATTCAAGTCAAAAGAATTTGCAACTTGTGTGGTATACTTAAAAATTTGGAACTTTTCGCGAAATAATCACAAGCTTTGAAAATTTTTAAGATAATCGAATTCAGCACCTCAAAATTGCTAAATTACATACAACGCAAAGTGGGATACGCTTCCTTTTCACAAACTTGTTATTTTTTTTTTGAAATATTGTTTCAAACAAATGTACCCAAATATCTTCTGTAAATTTTATAGCATTTTGTATCACCCTTTTGCTGTACTGCAAATAAATGAATGGCCCGGCCAATCCCTCTCTGTAAATATGAATGAATATGACTGAATATAGTAAAACATAAAACGGCGCCGCGGCATTTTGTTCAAGCACATTTTTTATTGCAAGAAAACTGAGTATTTCCTCTTGTCCCTGCATTATGTTACATTCAACGCGAGCATACTTTTACTATCATATTACTCATAGGATTATTTACAGCTTAAATTACTGAAAGTGTTGAAGTGCTTTTGATACCCAATGGGGGAGCTCAATTTTCCAGCTTTTTTTTCTGCTGCCTTCAGCACATGTGATTTTAATGTGTACGTAAGTTTATTCTTATCATGAGCATTCGCTATTAACCCTTTTACTATTATACCATTGGCGGCCACCGTGGTGGTAATCTACGATTAAAATAACCAGGATTAATGACTGACACAGTAAACATGTAAGTTTTCTAAAAAAGAATAAGAAAAGAATACTTAAAAATCATTTTCTTACATTTTTTTGTTATATAAATAAAATTGATAAAAAATTTTTTTATTTTTGAAAATTTTTTTTTCAATTAAATAAAAAAAAAAAATATAAACAAAAATCGGCCCACTCCGGGATTAGTGGGGATGATTGCAGAAATGACTGAAGTTTTTTATGAGAACAAAAAATGGCGAAATTCGAAAAATCTCGAAAAACTGAAAAATTAAAAAAAAAAACTTTAAATATTTTTTTGTATTTTTTCCGAAAAGTACATTTAAAAACAAATTAAAAAAAAAAAAAACCAAACGGTAAATTTTTGAAAAAGTTATAGCATTTTGAAAACAAAAACGGTGTTTTTTTTAAAATTCATAACTTTTTTGAGTTGGATGAAAAAATTCTGAAAAACGTCTTTCGTAAGCTTGAAAAGAAGGAAAAACTTTCAGCCAATTCTAAAGGGGTCGGGTTCAAAATTGGTCGAAATGGGATGGAATACCCCATATGTATGTAGCCACAGTCAATAAGAGGTACATAAACAAGAAATAAATAAACAACAATTTTTGTTGTTATATCGGCCTACTGATTTGTAAGATCGCAGGTTTGAATCGAGCTCAAGGCCTAACAATAATTATTTTATCATTATTATTGTTATAATACAATCTTTCTTAATTGACAAAATTTTAAATTAGAAGAAAGAAAAAATTTAGACAACTACCAAGGCTCGTTGTATAGATCCATTTCGGGAACTGCTAAATTCCTTCATCGGCAACGTCTAGGCGCCGCTGCTATAACCATTCAGCTATCACAGCGGTTATTTGTTTGTCTTAACATTGAACTCGATAAGGACCGTTTTCTCCATCTTTAGTTAGTCTCTGATCTATAAGTTATCGACATTTTTGTTTTCTCCATGCTAACTGAAGCAGCGACTGTCCGTTAAGAGTAAAGCAAAAGCGTAAACAAGGGTCAGCTGATCTGATGGTTTTCGTGTATTCACAAAATATTTGTTCTATAAAATATTAAGCCTTATCGATTTAGCTGGGAGTCGGTCACCTTTGTTCATGAAAACGAAAATTTTAAGTGAAGTCATCTGAAGGATTGCTAGTTAATTTCTAACCCAACCAGAGATGGTGAAAACAGCCCTAAAGACGATTCTCCGACGTCGTTTGCCATTAAATTAAACAAACATCACCGATTTCAAATAATTTTGTTCTGCAAAATCTCTATTAAGTATTATTGCATTATCGTGTTAATACTCTGTGGCACCCGCTATCTGCTGTCAGCGTGTGGGAGTATTTATCTCTGAAAATAGGCGCACTTAAATCGTAAATAAATGTTATCGCATGACAATTTAACGCTACTCAATCTTAATGAGTAATACTCGTAATGATGCGCTGCAAAGTATGTTATTGTGCATACATTGGCCATGAATGCTTATGTGCATGGATATGTGTAATGGGGGACTTTTCGATTAAAACTCATGAATGCAAATTACATAATTAAAAAGTAATGGAACAATGAAAATTACATGACAGATACATGAACAAGTTTGTAATAGTGCAGTTTCACTTGAATACAATTTTTTGTTAATTTGCTTATAATCCCTTTTAAATAGATTAATAAAAGTTTATCTTATTATTCTTGTTTGAAGTGATACGTTTTTATATTGAACTAACTTTACCCGGAGTACGTTGTAACGCCCGAGATCGAATGAATGTTGCGTTATTTTTTCTGTTTTGTTTGTTGATAATTTAATTTATTGTTCTGTAAATTGAATGGAATTTTGTACGCATATTTGGTGAAACTTTCTGTTAAAACATTTTATTCTTGGATCTTATTGTAATGCATGTGGGTGCACAATAGTTTTGGTTTATTCGTTCGGTGCAAAGATAAACAAATTTTTTGGTGTTCCAACTCTAGAGCAATCAACATATAGCTGGCCATGGGAAAAGCACTGACTCTCTAAATTTAAGCCTGCAACAGTAAGCGATTGTCCTTGTGCTTTGTTGATTGTAATTGCAAAAGCAAGGCGTACAGGAAACTGTAAGCGCTTAAAATTGAATGGCAAATCTGCAGGAATCATTGGGATTCGTGGTATGAGCACATCTTCACCTTTGTTTTTACCGCTGATGGTTGTTGCTTCGATTACATTCGGCATTAATTTCTAAACGCAAAGTCTGGTTCCATTGCGCAATTTTGGTGGGTTTAAATTCCGAAGAAGCATGATTGGTGAGCCAATTTTCAAAGTTGATATATGCGCAGGCATTCCTTTTGGTTCTAAGGAGTTTAGAAATTCATTTGGATAATTCACAATTTTATCTTCATCTGTAACTGTGTCGATCGATTTATATTTCGTCAATTCACCAGGAAATTGCTTTTGAATGCGATCATTGATTTTATTAACATGATCATTTTTGGGAGCTAAGATAGTTCGTTCGCTTAGCCAAAAAACAAAAACATTTAAATTTAAAATTCTTAATTTTGAAATATGAAAAACTTCCGTCTTGATCGAAGGAACCGAGAGCCAAAATTTGGTGATGATTGAAGTATGGCAAACACGTTTTCATAGGGAACACACACATAGAATTATATTTTTATAGAAGATGTAGATAGAATGAAGCTAAACAATTTTTTTTAACGGCGGCAGATTACTAAACGTCCAAAAGGCATAACAGCCAAAGTCAACAATGCAGTCAAACTTTAGGTGTTAAAATAACTTAAGTTTGTACGGCAGCCATAGTTTTTCCCCATTCCACATTTTACTGGAGGTGTTAGGACTTCACGTCACATAGCTCCTTACTAATTTTCATTATCCTACCATTACGACATCCAGATATATGCAGTATAATATATTCCATTTGTATGGGAGGTGCCACGCCCCCTTTTTCCCAATTCCGCATTTTTTTGGTGGTGTTAGGGATTCACCTCATATAACTCCTTACTGAATTTCAATGTTCTGGCATGTATACCTTCAAAGCTATGCAGTACCAAAGATTCCATTTGTATGGGAGGTGCCACGCCCCTTTTATATATCGAAATTATTTTTAGCCTAAAACCTTCCCGTTGAACGAAGGAACCTTTAACCAAAAATTGGTGATGATTGAAGTGTGGGAAATACGTTTCCATAGCGAACACACACACACACAGAATTTGATTTATATATATATAGATTTCAAAAATTGAAATGTATGAAACGTCCTTATAAAAACTTTAAAATTTCTTTCAGGTAAGCTGTGCGCAAATTTCACTAGTGTGGCACTATTTTTGGTAGGTATGAAATTGAAAATATAATATATGAACATAGAACTTTAACAGAAAACTATATATGTGTCTTCCAACGTAGTTTTTGGTAACCGTTGTTTGTAAGAAATTAAAAGGTTTCAGATTTTGATCCGGCTACATAACACACACCTACACACCCAATTTCAAAAAAATTTTCTCAATTTTCGAAACTTATAAATTGACTGTACACACTTAGGAAACCATTTTGAATTTAAAAACAACTGTTCTCAATTTGGAAAAACTATTCTAAATTTTGAAAAGCTGTTCTCAAGTCTGAATAAATGCTCTCAAAATTTAAAACCTTTTTCAAATATTTAAAATATTTTCTTGGCAAATCGTTCTCAATTAAAAAAAAACTGTTCTCAGACTTGAAGAAGTTGTATCATTTTGAAATTGAGTGTATATATAAAGTGTCCACCTTTTTGGAAAATTCTACTCAATTAAAGGAAAACTTGGTCTAATTTGAAATACTGTTCTAAATTTAGAAAAAATGTTCTCAGTTTTGAAAAACAAAAAGATTTATAAATTTTGAAGAAATGTACTCAATTTTGAAAAAGTTAGGTTAAAAGAGCTGGGCAGCGAAGTTGCATTCCCAACTCGACATTTATGCCCCGAATGGAGCCATTGTGACTCCTATAATGCCATCTACCGAGCCTCGATATACTTCGTGGAGTCAGTACTTCACTAACGACCTCATTTTGACTTTGGTTACCTGCGCAAGGTCACTGAAAAACTGTGGACCAAGAGCAGCCAACTTCCTTCCGATTTAGTGTTAGACTATGGCACATCAAATGCTGCACGCTTTCCTTCTTTTCAATACATCTGCAATCGTAAGATTCGATGGCCATCCTAGTGACGAAGTGTGAGCTGCAGGAAGAAACGGTTGAGTACGTTCTGTGTTCATGTCCTGCGCTCGCCAGGTCAAGGATCCAGCTATTAGGGACGACAGAGTTGCCAGATCTTGAGGCAGCAATTAAGCTGGGTCCTAGAAAACTACTAGTATTTGCCAAGAGGACGGAGTTATTCTATAACATATATCCTGGCACCTGATTGGGGTTCTTCCGTTTGGTCGCCAAACAAATTCTGGTAACACTATGGACAGGTCTTTATTGACCAGCCAGTTCAACCTAACCTAACCAAGTGACGTACCTATCAAACACTAACCACCGAGAACCCTTACCAGAACGATAGCAATGACCTGATGTTACTTTGTTTAAAGAAATGTTCCCAAATTATTAAATAAAATTATTTAAAGGGTGTTAGTCCGTCCTTTACCTTAGGAAGGCCAAACCAAACTTGATAGCTAGCGATTGTGAAACGCTGACGACAGCATACTTGCCCTGGTTCTTGTGCTCGTGCATGGGCGTAAACTAAAACAGACCATAGGTAAACCTACTGAATCATTTTCGAAAAGGATGTGGGCGGTCAAATCCCTCCTGGCCAGTTCATTGGCTCTACAGTTGCATCAATATCGCTGTGTCAATTTACCCAAATATTGACTGATGCGGAGGTGCTGCACCATATTGCTGAGAGATCTGCGATATTCAGTGATCGTCTTTGTTTTGTCTACACACAAGTCCAAGGCCTTTAGTGAGCCTCTTCTTACCAGACTATGGAGTGTATATTTATCTAGCTCCGTGCTAACCCTTTTACGAGCAATCAGTTTATGTATAAACTTAACTAGGATGAGTCGATGCACCGGCTCGTTGAAGGCGGAGTTACATAAACGCTTTGATGGCGTTGCTTTGCTTTGATGGATGCTTTGACAGCGCCACAAGACAAAAATGAAATTCATTGCCACTTTCTTCGCTTTGAAGCGAATGAGTAGATGCACAGGATCGTTAAAGGCGGAGTTACATAAACGCTTTGATCGCGTTGCTTTGCTTTGATGGATGCTTTGACAGCGCCACAAGATAAAAATGAAATTCATCGCTGTTTTCTTCGCTTTGAAGCGACCAAAGTGTGAGTAAACCCGTTTCCTGAAGGATATTACTTAAGGTTATGCTATATCCTAGAATGCTCCAAACAATATTTTTAAATTTCGAAAACTTGTTCCCAATTTTTGATACACTTCCAAGTTTTCAAACTGTTCCCAGCTATAAAAAGTTATGCATGTTAAAATAATTGTCTCTGGTTTTACAATTTTCCCAATTTTGAAAAACTATTCTCAATTATAAATAAAATTTTAATTTCTAAAAACTTTAAATTTTGAAACAGTTCGAAATGTCTCCAGACATAAAAAATTACCCAACCCCACAGAAAAAAGTGGGATGCCCAACGACTAGGTAGTTAATTTTTCATGGACTTGGTGTCGCTTAACACGAATCCGTGGTCAGAATTTGAAAGTTAGCTCTTGTTTAATTTCTAAAAAAGCTCATGTTTTTTGTGACATAAAATTACGAATTCTGACCACAGATTCGTGTTCAGCGACCGAAAATTCGTAAGAATTGACTTATATAGTCCGTTAAACATCTCATTTTTTCTGTGCGGCTGTCTTATTGAAATCTTCAATAAAAACAAAATGTTTTATTTGTGGAATATTTGGTGGTTCCTGTTAAAATTTAGCCAATACCAAAACCATGAGCAGAAAAATTATCGCATGCTAGAAAAAAGATAATTTTACCTCATACTGTCAAAGAGAGTACACAAACACAACAAGTTTCTGATAGTAATATTGGCTAATAAGTCTAATTCATGTGATTGTTAACTAGCCCCACTAAAGGAGAATAATAGCTAGAGCGCTAGTGGAGAGCAGTATAATAGAGAGTTTATCTGTGTGCGTGTTTACAAAAAATTTTCGAAGAGAATTTAAGGTTGACCAACAAATATCGCTCATAAAAAGCAATATCGAATCTCGAAAATATGCTCTCAAATAACCACTGGTCGCCTGCCAGATGTACGCGCCAATCGCTTGCATGATACTCTAACAAAATAGCCGGTTTAGCGTCATAATATTTTTCCAAATGGGCAGACGCTCACATAAGCTAGCAGCGCCATGTTAGTTATTTGTGTGTCGTAAACGCGTCGAGGTGGTATCTAACTGTGAAAATAGTCACATGAAACGCGGCATTTTTTAACGATAAGTGTAGAACCAAATAATAATAATAAAGGTGATTTATTTTTTGTGCTTGTGTTATGATCAATGCTTATAGAGAAGCGTTTTTAAAGGTGTGTTTTTGCAAATATATTTTTAAAATAAAAAATGTGAAAAAAATTATAAAAAACCAATATCTCATCAGAGCGAGTCAAGAAATTATTCAAAATGCAAGTAATTGAGTGTGTCTGAGTCGTGAGTTGAATTCAAAAGCTAACCGACGAAGTGTGCCTTCTTTGGGCTTTCTAGTCGCTAAATTTATGCAATTTTCATATTGTTGAAACCAAATTGAATTTGTGTGGTATAAGTAGAAAGAAAAAAATCGTTGTGTAGTCTGTTTTTTATGCGAAACGCTGCCTATAGAAAAAACAAATTTTCTTTTTGCTAAAATGGTAATTGCAAAACTGTTTACTGAGTGAATCATTGAGCATGAGTCGCTGACTTATTACAACTTGGACGTTTTGTGTTTTATTCTTTGTGTCTTCTCACCTCAATATTCTGGATAAACAAGTTTCCAAGCAAGCAAAATTGCATGTGAAGTGAGAGAGAAAAAAGAACACAAAGTTGCAACCCAGACGAGAAAAACTGCCAAAAAAAATAATAAAAATTAAAAAAAAAGAAAATCGCGGGTTCGAATCGAGCTCAAGGCCTAACAATAATTTTTTATCATTATTATTGTTATGATAAATTTTTTCTTAATTGAAAAAATTTTTAAATTAGAATAGAAGAAAGAAAAAATTTAAGACAACTGCCAAAGCTCGTTGTATAGATCCATTTCGGGAACTGCTAAATTCCTTCATCGGCAACGTTTAGGCGCCGCTGCTATAACCATTCAGCCACCACAGCGGTTTTTTGTTTGTCTTCATTAATCCTACTTCTATTCTGGTTCGTGCCAATTGATATTCACAACACTGCGACATCTGTTGCAGAATAGCTGTGAAAATTGGACTTGTTTGTTGGCAATGCTACCATAGTGTCATATTTTATTGACACTTTTTTCCCCGTGCTCTGGGATGTATTAACAATTTTTTGTTGTTATATCGGCCTACTGATTTTAAGATCGCGGGTTCGAATCGAGCGCAAGGCCTAACAATAATTTTTTATCATTATTATTTTTATGATAAATTTTTTCTTAATTGAAAAAATTTTTAAATTAGAATAGAAGAAAGAAAAAATTTAAGACAACTGCCAAAGCTCGTTGTATAGATCCATTTCGGGAACTGCTAAATTCCTTCATCGGCAACGTTTAGGCGCCGCTGCTATAACCATTCAGCCACCACAGCGGTTTTTTGAGCTCGATTCGAACCCGCGATCTTAAAATCAGTAGGCCGATATAACAACAAAAAATTGTTAAAAAAAGAAAATATATAAAAAAATGCTGAAAAGTGAACCAATATCCAAAAACCTCATTTTTCGGTAATTTTTTACTTTAGCTCACAACTACTAAAACCCGACTAAAAACGTCGAGAGAGGTGTCAAAAGGCGCGTTTTGATCCCAGGACCACGAATCCGAGTGCGGAAATTCAAAATTTTATTTCTGTCAAAAGTTATTTCCAAAAAATCGGAGCGTTCCGGAACCCGGGGTGGGATCCATAGTATTTTTGCGCCGAACACCTTTCTGCATTGGCGGCCTTCGGCCGCGCTTATAAAAAATTCCGGTAATAGTCTAGTTGAGGGGTCGACTTCTAATACGCTACCAAAAATATCGAAATATTTGTCAAACGACGCGTCTTGACATCAGTATTAATAATCCGAAGGCGAAAAATAAAAATTTTAACTCGTTTTAAAGATATTAACGAAAAACCGAAAAAAGACCCGCGGGTACATCCGAAAACGGGGGTGGAATCCATAGTATTTTTGCGCAGAACACCTTTCTACGTTGGCGGCCTTTGGCCGCGCTTATAAAAAATAACCCTGGGCTACGCCATGCCAAGTCCGGGTGTGTGGTATAACCGTGGCTACCGCCACGGTGATGCACAAATTTTTTTGGGGGTACTAACACAACAACAACCAAATGAAAATCACCAACTTCAAGTATCTCCGGATAGAGACAAAATTTTTCTTTTCCGCCTTCGGATTATTGTTCTCGAGATTAATACGCGTCTTTTGACACTTCTCTCGATATTTTATGACGCGTATTAGCAGTCGACCCCTCAACTAGACTATTACCAAAATTACCCTGGGTGGGTCCAACACCGGTTTGGAGACCAAAACTATATCCGCACACACCACTTACCCACAGTTTTTCTTGTGGGTACACCAAAATCATCAAAACAACAACAACCAAATGAAAATTTTCAATTTTGTTTGCAAATATCTCCGAAACTAAATAAAGTTTTGAATTTCCGCTTTCGGATTCGTGATCCTGGGTCCAAAGCGCGTCTTTTGACACCTCTCCTGATATTTTTGGACGAGTTTTAGCAGTTGTGAGCTAAAGCAAAGAATTACCTTTTTTACATACATACTTTGCAAAAATCAAAAAGAAAAAATTTGACAAAAAACAGCTTTTATACTTCTTCACAGAAAAAAGTATACCTTAATTTAAGCCAGCCATGCGTTTCCATAACGATCATTTAGTATTGCCCTTTCAAAAACAGAAAAAAATGTATTGCCTCAGCGTCGTTGCGTGGCGTCAGTTGTTGGTCCAATTGGTTTTGTATAGCAAACAATTGAGTTGTCTTGTGCATTTCATACCCACATATGTACAGACAGTCGTGTCTGCATACAGTATACCCTCTATATAGTGTTCCCCTCGTTATATTGAATACTTTGGGAATTCTTCAACTTTGCCTGATTCCCGAAAACAAATATCTAACCTCTAAAATATGACTGACGCGGAAGAGGAAATATTCTAATATGTCAGTCACTGATAACTCAGATACCGAATAGAGAATTCTGCACGTAAGTTACTAGATCGCTATTATTCTTGCAGGAATCTGCCTCGGTCTTGAAACCATTCCATTATTTGTTGGATTTTTGGTAGAATTTGGTCTCATTTCACTTACGTCCTTATGCCTCAGGTTTTTTTTTTTTAAATAGGCATCTCTCTTCTTTCTTCGCATGATGACAATGCCCCAATATACCGCGCGTTGCCGCGCCCGTACCAGTGGCGGTACATAATGAGAGAAAAATATGCTCTTACTGCTCGGTCACATCGTGATTGCTCTCAGTGAGCAGGTGTGAGAGCCGAGTGCAGTAAAAATTAGCTGTCTGTTTCGTAGCAGCTTTTCGACGGCAAACTTTGTTTGTGTCACTACGCGCACATTGACGCAAAGAAGTGTGTGCGTATCTTGGCTGCTACATGGTAGTGCTCTGCGTAGTTATTCGGATCTCGTAGTGTGCACATCCAGGACACTGGAACTATGCGTGCCGTCGATCATAACGTGATTGATTTGCTTTCATGTTCTTCGATCAGGAGACAGCCAAGTAGCCTGCTGTATGCTGAAACGTGCTACTGTAAATAACCATATTCCTAGCCCCAGCGATGTCAATCAGCGTGAACCCGTTGGAATAATATAAAATCCCAGATCCATTGAAGATATCTTGTTTGCTTTGGGAGCTATTGCCACTATACAAACCGAATCATCACTGTCAAGGCCTTACTAAAATAAGTTCGTTATTTCCAGACACAACTGTATTTACATTCGTCCATACCCATTAGAGTGTCCACATCGATAGATTTTTCTAGTTTACAAAAAAAAAAAATATTGATAGTGTGTCAATATGGAAAATGTCTATCCCTTATATTTCCATTGTCCGAACCATATTCCAAACTTCAAGTCTGTTTAGCGCACCTGAAACTAACTTGAAAATCGTTCACAAGATTGCTAAAATCGCACGAATTTCTAAATATCTCTATCTATGTATATAGGGTGGAGTTCCCATGCACAGTTAGCGATTTGCCAACAATTTTTGTTTTCAACCACTCTAATATATGTAAATATATAACGTACACGTAAATAATGGAACTTCATATATCTTTGGCTTTATTTGTCATTCTTATTTTTTTTTTATCCACCTTTATGCACTTTTTTGCTTTTGTTCATGGTTTTTTTCTAAAGCAACCGGCTTAAACCGGTCTTGAATTGTATCGTCTTTAGTACTCGTAATACCTCTGCCTTGTTTTTTTATACCTTTTATGAACATGAAATGGTATATTAACTTTGGTCCGATGTTTGTAACGTTGAGAAATATAGAAGATAGACTCACCATTAAGTATATCGAATTGATCAGGGCGACGAACTAAGTTGATATAGCCATATCCGTCTGTCTGTTTGAACGCAAAATAGTCCCTCAAATTTTGAGATATCTCAATGAAATTTGGCACAAGGATGTATTTTTGTATTATATTAGACATTTGTCGGATCCGGTAGGATCGGACCACTATAACATATATCTCCCATACAACCGATCGTTCAGATAAGACGATTTTGGTCATTCCTGCCGCAATTTAGAAAGTATAAACGTGAAACTCGGTGATATATATTCTAATATATCATAGAAGATATCCTGAAAAAATCACTTTGATCGGAGCTATATATAGTTATATCCCATACAACCGATCGTTCAGATAGAAAGATTTTTGGCAATTTCTCCCTTAGTTTCCAATATAAAAACCTTAAACTTGGTGATATTTATTCTAATATATCATAGAAGATTTAATACATCATCGAAGATTTTCTGAAAAAATCACTTTGATGGGAGCTATATATAGTATATATCCCATACAACCGATCGTTCAGATAGAAAGATTTTTGGCAATTTCTCCCTTAATTTCCAATATAAAAACGTTAAACTTGGTGATATTTATTCTAATATATCATAGAAGATTTCCTGATATTTTGGAGTTGGAGGAGGGACAAGCATACGTGGCGCAGAGTCGAGTAAAAAAAATTTGTTTAAGTTAAACGGTTTTATTGAAAACAATACTTACATGAAGTAATAATAATACGACAAGCTAGAAAATAATTAGGTAGGTCCTAGGTACTAGTCATCACGCTCCTTATCAATGTAGGGCGTTGATCAGACAATTAAAAAAAAGCGTTGGACGCGCCAAATTTCAATTGATAGTCATAAGTAAAACCAACTGTACCTTAATCAGGTTAAGCTACGCCTCACATTTTTGAAATTTCACGCGCCCAACTCTTTTGTTTTATTGTCTGATAAACGCCATAGATTGATAAGGAGTGTGATGACTAGTACCTAGGACCTACCTAATTATTTTGTAGCTTTTCGTATTATTATTACTTCATGTAAGTATTCTTTTCAATAAAACCGTTTAACTTAAAAAATTGTTTTTAATTATTTTTTTATTTTATATTTATCTTAAAAATTGTTTAGGTATGTATGTACATCTGTTCACTATATATTTCTTATCTTATACATCCGATTATTTGGAGATTACGAACTGGATAAGATTATTGTTCAGCCCCATTCATGAAAGGTATGAAGTCTTCGGCACAGCCGAAGACAGTCCCATCCTTACTTGTTTTTTTTTTTGTTTTGGTTACATCACGGCACTGTTGTTAAGCTTGGGAAATGAGATACAAACTTTGTATTAACTTAGCTGTTTAGAAATGATAACGAAATGAGCTCAGATAAGTGCAAAGTGTTCCCAGCTGAGTATGAACTGATTCGAATTTTATGTATAAGAAATTTATATTTTCGTGCGGCCAAAACCGTCTAACGGTGGAGTGCTTATTATGTTAGTATTATACGAGTACAGGTTGTTCTCAATTAATCCTTAACTGTTGCCAACTGACTATAATAAAGTGGTCTCATTATAAACTTACTCCCAGTCTTTTGTCAAACTTGTAGAGTTAAATGCTATTTTAAACACCTGAGTGAAATGGGTTCTAAGGTTTCAAATTAGCGATATGTACATCATACTCCTGTAGCTTTATGATTAAGACTATATCAGCTATACCGTATCTTGAGTTGTTCCTTTGGCAAGAAGTTTTCCCTTAACTTACTATATAAGTATATGAAATGCTTCAACAACAACAACAAATAGTCTAAAATGATCCCAAAATATGTGATAAAACTGAGAATCAGATATATGAACCTTCAGGAGTCTTTTATGACTCCCATATGGAGAAAATTATGAGCCGTATCCTCAGAATGTAAAACAAGTTATGGAAATTTTTCTACTTCTATTAAAATTTAAAAATGTACATCAGTGGTTAGAACTTTCCCTGCTTTCCTGTTCGCCATATACATAAACTTTGTTCATTTTATTGTTGCTGGCCGTGTCAACTTATGACATCTCAGAAGTGTGAGTGCGCCAGATATTTTTGAGTGGATCTGTCCGCATAGTTGCCTTCTCGGTATGCCGTACATATTGGGATTTGGGAGTACAAAAAGTGCCGAAAGTCAGCATTTTATGAGTCAAATATACATATGTCATACATACACGCAGGCTCACATCAAGCGACTATCGCAAGAACGCAATCCCTTTCAAGTCAGACTCCTAAACGAGCTCTCAACGAACATAAACGCTTTGATTTAGGACTCCTTTTTGATTTCCGAATGTTTGCTGAGTACCGACTAGTATACAAAAAATATATTATGTAAGAAAAAATAAATGTTCATATGTTGTATATTCTGAAGTGGCATATTTAATTTTTAAAGTTCTCGTTTAGAGAAAATTTATTGCTTGACAAGAAGCAATTTCCTCTTTTAGGTACTTCGACTTTTTATTCATTTTGCTTTCGTTGCCTTATTTTCTATGCTTCGTTTCCGTTGGTCGATTTTCTATCAGCCGTTGTAGTCTTTTTTTTTTTAACGAAACCTTTTCAAAATTTATTTGTTAGTGAATTGTATTGCCAGGCACGTAGACTTCAAAGAGGTTCTAGAGTTCATGGCTCAAGCGCACAGCCTTTTTTTAGAACAATACTTTGAAAATTGCGTTCTGCTCTTTATTCGGTGTGAAATGGTAATTAAATTCTGTAGCAGACCTTCATAAACAACTTAAACATGAACCCCTGGCAGAACATCAGCACAGCTGTAGCTTTTACATAAGTGAATATTCTAGGTTCCAGATAATGGAAACAACTTATAAGTCGTCTTTGCTAAACAAGCTCTAATTACGGTTGTACATAAATAAATATAAAAAATAAATTAGAAGCTAATAATATAGTAGATATATGTTTCTATTGTTATTCACATAATCATATTTGCATATAAATATATGTATGTATACATATGTAACTATAGAAAATTTTGTTTCTATTTTTTAAACAAAACCTGAAAACCTGTAAAAGCTGAAATAATTTTGTCTCAGTAAACAGATACGCTTCATTGCTGTCACCAATTGGAATGCCAAATAATAATGTTAACACAAAAATAATAATGAACAGAATGTTCTTTCAAAATTAATAAATAAGAAATATAAAAGCAGTAGAACTGAAAATTGAATATTAAATAACGGGAAGCTTGAACCGATCGCTGAAAATATTTCAAGGTCATATAAACGGCTTGTTTCTAAATTACATATGTAGAATATAAAGAGAGCGAGGTAGAGGGAGATACTCAGTGAAAAAATACATACATACATATGTACATAAAAGAATATAGTGACTGATGGAATGTAGAATATGTAAATCCCTTATTTTAAATTCATGACAATGCTCATGGTAATAGGATATGCTCCTTTTTAAGAAATAACTATGGGGGTACGAAACTGTTATTATTAGCCCTCGATGCACCGCGACCTTAATTTAGATCTACTGTGCTTTACCTTGCAGCCTATTACTCTTTGTGTAGCTTTCAATGTATTTAAATAGGCCTTCAGCTGGATTCCCTACTTTCCAAAGAGTTCTGTCCACCATGGAATCCCTAAAACTCCGTGAGATTCTGAGCTTAGAGACACGAAACTAGCTAGGAACTTGAGAAAATGCCTTTGGACAAGATGAAATATATAACAGTTCCCAGTACTGGAATTTTGCCAAGATTGTGTCTACAGTTCTTCGCTACTATTTGATCGACTGAACTGGAAACAAATATAAAAGCTGTTCTCAATTTTGGTGCTCGAAAAAATATGCTCATCCAAGGTTTTTTTTCAACTTAAGTTTTCTCATACTTTCATTATCGCAAGACAGTGAACGTTGTACCCATAAAAATGTTCTTACATAAATCACTGATTTTTGACAAGTTTCTGCTTCAATGGAACAGATAGTAGGAACAAAACCCGATCTCGGTGTTCGATTGAAAATTGTCATATCTCTGAACTTTTTTCAAAAACCTGCTATAGCAGAATTCTATTCAAAAACCACGTCTCAGAATTTTTTTATCAGAAACCGTTGTAACCCAATTTCAATTTAAGGCCTTATTCAATAAAGCTTTTTTGGAAACGATTTTGAAGCAGTACGTTCTTCAAACAAGTTATTATAAAGGGCTGTCGAAATAGGGCGATCTTCCAATGAGCAGTCGAAATATTGAATAACAACAACGGTATTTTGAGTATAATTGCAGCTGTTTCCTGAAAAATCTACAAAGCGTGTTAGTTTCAGAAAATAAAAGAACTAGGAATTATATTAAATGAAGAGCTCTGTTCAAAAGTAATAACCAAACATTTGCTATTAACTTTCACCGCTTCATGAGCTAAATTTCTTTTTCAGGTATATCAGACAACCGTTCTGACAAACTGTTCCCACTATGTGTTTGTTGCTTCAACTGCTAGTATACAATTACCTTACATTCTACCCATAGTAACTACGCAAAAATAAGTTAAATAAACTGTACCCACCTTATACAAACTTGTCCTGTCCTTATTTTTAGTGTCTTAACTGCTCACAAAAAACTGTTTGCATTGTATAACGACGTAAATAGTAAACAAGTAATTGTTTAACAAACTATTCTCACCCTAGGTAAGCTGTTCCCATTAAAATATTCTGTATTTCTGTTAAGTACCGCTAACACTTTGCATTCTATTAGAAAGTAGAAAGAAACATAGCAGTTAAACAATCTGTTCCCACTAGGTGTAAACTTTTGTTATATTTATGTTTAGTGCTCTAACCGCTGATATACAAACACATTGCATACTCAACTAACTAACAAGGTAGATCCAAAAACGCAGTTAAACGACCTGTTCTACTTTATGTAAACTGTTCTTGTCTTTATATTCAGTGCCCTAACTGCTGATGCACAAACAATTTGCATTAGATAACGAGATAGATAGAATAGATAAAACATGTAAAAAACCTGTTCTCACTATATGCAAACTATTCTCCGTATTTTTGTTCAGCGATATAACTGTTGACATACAACAAGTGCAAGTGGCATATAACAAGGTAGATTGGAAAATCGAAGTTAAACAATCTATTCCCACCCTACTTAGCACTTAGCACAATATATTTTAAATTCCTACTCGAATCGCTCGTAAAACGTTTAATATTTTTTTCGTTAATATAAAATACTTAACTATTTAAATATAATAGTCGCTTAAGCTAAAATATACAGTCATACATATTTTTAGTTACATTTGTTTCAATGTCAACGACTGTATGTCTGGTTGACTTTGTTACCACCGACGCGTACCAAAAAATATATCTATATACCTAGATATATGTATTAGAGGTTTACGCCGGTCGCTTAATCGGCGGCGGCGGCGTGACCGGCGCGACGACAAAGTGATCGGCGTAAATCTCTTAATTGAATGGTTGGACTTCAGAGTATCACATTGTCCACAACTAATGAATATGGAAATATACTGCTGAAGTCAATGGTACGAGTATGTTTGACGATCTGGAAAATTATCATTAACTTGCGGATGAGTATCTGGGAGGCTTGTAAAGCGAAAAATAAAAAAAAAAATGAAAAAATATTTGGAAAGTTTTTGTTTATAAGTATTTAAGGAAATCAACGTTTCGGCCATTTCGGAAGGATCCGCGGTTTTTGCCTCAAAATCTCGCGAATCGTTCAAACAATTTCGGGAGTAGCTCCTTGCAGAGAAAGGAAGAAATACTTAAAATGATCATACTTTTGTAGCGTAGTTTTACCGAAGGAGATATTCTGGGCTAACTCTAATACCCATCGTCGGCACGATTTCTTTAAATCATTTGTGGCTACATGCTGGTTACGCACAAAGGCGACTTATGGTTGCTATCAATTATCTACTAATATTCATGACTCTCGTGGCACAGTTTTAACGATTAGCGTCAATGCTGGTTTATTGTTGATCGCGCCAAAGGGCGCCTTCAGTTTTTTCGGCTCTTCCTAGGAGCTACAATTCCCGAGGAGCTAGCAATGCCGACCACCAGTCGCTACCACGCATCCTGGCTCTTATACCATATGCCAGCACAGAAGCTGTAGGACTGCAACTTCGAACTCATACCTTCGTAGACGGTACTTTCCTCGAAGCTATAGGTGTAACTCCGAAGACTTTCTGGCGGATGTTTTTGTCGCGGTACGCTTCCGAGCTACACCAAAATAACACCTTGAAATGTTAGGGAGTATTTATTCGGCCAAGGATGCCCCCCTCGAAATCATAAGCAGTCTAAGTCGATATAATTGGGTAACACATGGGTGAAAATCATATAATCCTTAGCGCATCTACATAATTTAAACTTTACAAGGACTGTGGATAAACGTTTTAAAACGTAGACCAAAATTCGCAGACGTTTGTGTTCGATACATTGATCTCAATAGTCTTCGTTTCCGGCCTTATGATATAAGAGCTCATTATGGATAACCTCCTTCAGTTTTCAGACTAGTTCGATTATCCTCTACGTTAGGATAGTAGATCACCCGGTCATTTGTTCGACTGTCTTGAGAAAGCTTTTGCTTCACCACTTTGAGTGTTCTTGCGAAGGACAAAGTCTAACCCGATTAAAAAAAGTGCCTACGTATTTCTATTTGCAACAGGAGCCGTCACGTGCTGGTCATATATAAACATGGTTGATAGGCTATATCCAATGTGATTCACTCCAAGGGACTAGTTGGGAATAGGGCCACCAACTTAAGAACATATCAAACCGGGAGACTGGGGTGTTGAATGATGAAGTGTGAAAGTTAAAATAAGATTTCAGACGCTATTTTACAGCTAAGCAAATAAAGTGATTTTTCAAACCCTTCTCATACGTGTTGAAGTTATGTATATGCAACTTAAGCGTGAGCTGAGAATCATTTCAAAGGAGAATTTAAACCACTAGAGCCTACTAAAGGATTCTGCATCACTGATTTTGCTTATTATTGGATTGGATTTTCATAACTGGCAGTGATGCGCATCCCTTTATACCCCTTTCGACCATATCGGACCAATTTTCGAGAAAAAAAAAATAAATGGCCTAGACAGTATTAAAAGAGTAGAACATATAGTAACGCGCCGAACACCGCCGCCGCCGCCGCGCCGATTTTTTCGACATTCGACGGCGGCGTGCGGAAAACAACGCAAATCGGCGGCGGCGGCGGCGTTTATCGGCGGCGTATATCTCTAATATGTATGTTAGCCTATATATTCTAAATAAGTCTTTATTTATTTTTATCATACTAGTATAAATTTAACAGCGCTAGTGATTAGTTTTTGTTGTTTATTGCTTATGTAAATAAATATATACTAGGGGGGCAAATTTGTTAGGAGTGTTTCTTTCGAAGCCATTTCCAGGGAATTTGGTATGTCATTAAAATTCACCGAAATTAGGTAGGTATTGGATATTTGTAACAGGAAACCGGTGTCACTTTTAGGATATTTAAACTTTGTTTTTTTTTGTAACTGCATAAGCAGCTATGAAGCAGTTTAAGTGTAGAAGCATTTGAGAAATACTCACTGACTCAATTAAATCTTCTCTCACAGCTATGAAAGTTTTTTCATAGAATTTTGCATATAATCCGATTCTGCTTGGAATGTTGTTGCCTAAAATGGGCCACCCTAATATCCCACACTAAAACACACACATGTAGTATATTTTCTGGTGGTCGCATTTCTGTGATTTTCAAAATCTATAATCATACCACGTGTTGACGTCATCCTTAAGCAAAATTTCTACTTTTATTTTCTAATTTACTGTTACTCTTTATGTCTGGCGGAGACAATTATGTCTCGCAAATTTTTGGACAGCTGACAAAGTGTTTATAATGCGCAAATGTGTATTTTTTTTTAAATTTACTATCTACCGCGAAATTATTTGTATTTTTTCTACTTCAAATTGCAGAATATTAAAAGTTGTTTGAGATGCTACAAAGTCGTTTTTAAAAATTTCATTATGACGCAACTATTTTCTTTTTAAGAAAAATTTCCAAGATTTTTTTTATTCATGAAGGTGAAATGATATATCGTGTTTATTTAACTGCGCATATTGTTTGTACCAGAATAAGCGGATATAAACCCTAAACATATCAAAATGGTTAAAAAAGCTCGTCGGTTTAGCAATGATCGACTGTTCGTCTAACTGGTCGTGGGCAAACTGGTATCCCGTTTTCCCAGACTTCTTCATGAAATTTCGTATTTGGCTGGCTTGTCGTGATCTTTTTATTACTGGTTTAAACCGATACGATGGAACCACCATAGCATATATTATCGCCCAAATAACCGCTTGATCAACATCAGATGGTTTTTTGCAATTTTTCCCCATTTTAATACTTTAAACTTGAATTGTAATTTTCTGGCAAAATCACCATTATCGCTCAGATATACGAAAACTTGAACTTGATATTCACAAAGATCAGATGCGAGTATTTGTAAAAAAATAATCAGTCGGTCATAAATCCTACTTCGCACTCCCAGAATATTTTCGATATAATGCTTTAAGGAACTCTGGAATGGTCCTGAAATAATGCCGGAAGATGGAAAGATAGCCCCAAAATTATCGAAAAAATTATTCCCAAAATTATCGGTAGACAATGTCTAAAACATCTGAACATAGCCCCCAAATTTTCCTAAAGTTTTCCAAAAGCTATCCCGAAAACATTCTCAAAATTATCTTTAAACAATCCCCAAAAAATCTCAAAAACAATACTATATTGCTTCATTTTGCTTTGCTGATTCGGCAGCGTGGATAGTTAAAGTATGTATATTGGAACGATTTTTCGGCATACCTTGTCAAAACTGTTTTAGGCGTTGTGCCATCCTCAGTCTAATTTTTTACGATTTGTTTGTATCGTTGGTTCTGCACTTATAGTACGTAGACACATGAAGTTTCTTCAATCATTCTGACATGCTTCCAAAAACAATACCCATATAGTCCAGAGATAGTACGATGAGCGCGTGTTATCCCGAAATTTTTTTGAATTGATCTTGCAAAAAATTCAGATATGGTCACCAAATAGTTCCAAATTGATAAAACTACGAAATGATCATGAAATTATGTGCTATCGTTCCCGTTCGCAGTCCAGAAATTAATACGAAATTGTCACGAACTGATTCTGAAAACAATTCCAAACATTTCCGAAATAGTCATAAAATATGGCGAATTGATTTCAAAATAGCACAGAGATTATCCAGATGTAAGTCACGAAATGAATGGTCCCTGAATGATCCGAAAACAATCCTGTAAAAGTGCTGACTTGATTCATAAACAATTGGGATTTTTTTGTAAACTATCTCGAAACAAGCCGAAAATAGTCACTAAATAGTCCCGAAGTGCTTCTGAAATGATTTTAAATTGGTTCACAAATAATTCCGAAATATTACCAAAATGATCATGAAAAGAATTCTAAAATGATCCTAAAATGATAAGTAATGATCTCGCAAATAGTTGATCCCAATAATAGTTCCTATGTGATACCGAAACTACACGACCTAAACCGAAAGGGAAGAAACTCATTGGGTGGAGGGGCAACATAGCTCCCTACGCCAGTTCTGTTCGGCCGTATTGGCCAACACAGACATTTTCCTAAAGACAGATTTCTTAAAAACTCAATCAGGTTGTGGTTGAGTTGCGGTCATGAATGAGAGTACGCCCTAAGCAAGGCCGAAAACAGTGCTGTCCTTACTTGTTTGTTTTTGGTTTCAATATTTATCTGCTTACATACTAAAATTAAAATTCTTCGTATATTTTGTCAGTCATAAGCGCTTAATTAGCATAGTATCGCATCGATAGCAGTGTTTCATTCTACTGTTCCCACGTTCCCTTCAACTATATCTAGTTTTATATTTGTATTTTTATTTTTTCTAAATATAAACTGCCAGCACAATTTGCGACATTAACAGCCAACAATTACGCCATTATTGTGAAGCTATGTAATGATTCGATATTCTATTGTTGTCATCAATTGTTTTTGTTGTCATTTTCAGTATTATCACTGTTCTGCCCTTTGCGCCGATTTTCTTGCTATTGCTTGTTTATTGTTCCCCATTTGCCACTTGAAACGGGCGCCCTTTGTTTAATTTCTCGGTATGTACTTATGCGCTCGTTTAGTGAAAGTTTGTTTGTTTGTGTGTATGAGCGTGTTGTGATAGCATTGTTGGGAAATGTAAAACTGACTCACAGACTCATAGACTCTGAGGCATATGGGTTTTGCCGGCTACATTCAAGTTGCCACATGCTGTGTTGCATGTTGCTTGCTTCATTGATATCAACAACATCCATTAGTTATTACTGGCTTCTTGGTGATGAATTTGAGTGGCGCTTTCTTGTTTTCTTCAAGTTTTGCTTTCGTTACTTTTTTTTGACGCATCTCTCATTGAACCAATCTCTTATTTTCTTTGATGCACTTGCTATAATGAATATATCCATACCATATGTAGCCTTACAATTGCAATATTTTAATGTTGCTGCAATTGAGTTGTTTGCTTTTGGTTGTAGCTTGTTTTTTCTGTGTTGTTCACAAATGTATAAATATCGCAGCCTGTGCTTTTATTTATTTTTTGTTCGGTTTTTTCGTGTTTTTGTTTTTTTTTTATGTGGTGAATGTTGCCCTATACACATCATTGTTTTATTACTATTCGCACACTTTTTGTTTCTTATTTCACTGTTCCCATTTATTTATTTACTCTTCATTGTTATTGTGGCTTATTCAGATTCGTCGTCAACAATTGTACAAATGATGTGAAAATGTTGTCATTTATGATTGCAATTTAGGTATTCAGGTCTATGTAAATAAAAACAAATATAGATATGTATGTCTGTATTTTCCATTTATAATTAATTTGTTTTTATTTGGTTCTCAGAATTCATATTAATTAAGGTCCTTTTTGTCATGTGATATAAGATGGTAATTGGGTTTTAATTAATATGCATTTTTTTCGCTAATATATGTAGATACGAAAGCTTTTAAATATCTGTCACAATAATTATATACAATACAGCAGCGAAAATAGCAATTGATCCTTTTTTGAAAATCGTAAATTAAATTCTTCATTTATTTTCAATAATTTTCGAAATAAATTCAAAACTACGAGAACATTTTACGAAAATTCTGCATTTTAGCGAGTATGTAGTTCTGTCCATCAATTTTCTGGAAGTGTGTTTCAGATTCTCTTTCCCATGAAGGGTGCATGACTTTATTTTTTATATGGAAGACAATCTGTAACACCCTTCGGAAACCTGTGACCTGTGACTTTTAACTTTCCCCTGAATGATGATACAAAGTGGCTGATATATCAAATCGCTAGTGTCAAGTTTACATTAGCATTTTTCGTACGTTTGAATAGCATTGTGGCGATAGCGAAAGCTGTTCCCATTTATATTGGGATTGTGACTACGTCGCAAGCTTCAAGTCTCTAGTTCATAAGAAAGTAACCTTAAATTGATAGGAAGATTCTCAAATTTTGCATTGTCAATTTTAGTTTTTCAAATGTTCCGATCTAGGCGTAACACATGGAATTCTACAACTTGTATTTGCATTGTAGTAGGATAGTAAGCTATGTTGGAAGCTTCAAACCTTTAGCTCGCCTGGATTTTACATAAAAGTCGGCCAGAGACTCCACAGAATTCTTTTTTTTTTCCCAAGAAAGGAGGACAAAAAAAAAACAGTTATGTAATATAATATAAAATAATAATAATATTAAAAGAATTTCTACGAGATTGCTCAGTTTTGCCCTCTTCGCCCACCGTGATGTCCCCTTCTCTTTCATATCCTTTTCCACCACCTCACTCTCTATCCTGCTGGCTACTTTCTCTCTTTCTCCTTTTCTCTGCTCTATAGTCATATTTGTCTCTTTCTTCTGTTCTCTAAAATATCCTTTTATTTCCTTCTCCCGCTTTCTCTCAATTTATCTCTATCTCTATTTCTATCTATCTTCTTATGGCTCTGCTTTGCCTCTCAATTTCTACTCGGTCTACCCTTTTCCATCTACCTCAAGAAAATGACACGATAAGCTTACTCAGACGTTGTACCATATGACATTAAAAGTATTTCAAGAAATTACAGAAATTACTCTTCATTCACTCCCTATCCTCTTTATGTCTCTTCATTCGATGAGATTCGAAAATCCTGTCGTTTTTCCAAACTTTCTACAGTGTCCCGGAGTATAATCAATTTTGCGTGCCTTTGCCATGGGCGTTCACACCAATGTTGTCTGAACTGCTTTGTGTGAGTCCTCAGAAGGGCTCAAGACCATAGAATGCCACTGTAGCACCCTGCACCGCTAAGTGATCTTGTTAGATAAATGTGGCTCCTGTACTAGTTGTTGTTATTAAGAAAACTCGCCAACGACTTTGAATACTGTGGTCCTTCGCTGAATATTATTTAGTATTGTTTGGACCGTACACTCAACTATCGTGGGAAAGACAGTCTTGTTCTCTTCCTTTATTCAATTCCAAGTACTGGCATGAGTTTCATCCCACAAGTCTAAATGTTAACATCAAAAAAAATTTTGTCAGTGGGCGTCAATTCAATTCAAATTATTCTACTTGATGATACATATTTTTGCAATCTGTTAATGACGTCTTAAATTGCATTGGTCAATTGCCAATTAAACTGAATGTGAAAGCCTGTAATTGGTTGGTTCGTTGCGCCTCTATAACATTTGTACAATAAAGGAAATTATTATTTTCTTTTAAATTGTTGCATTTATTATTTATTTTGTTTTCATATTCTTATCGATTTGTTGTTGGTCCATAGCCTGTGCGTATGTTAATACGTACATATTAGTATGCATAAATGTATAGTACGTTTAAACGTATAATTATATCAACATTTCACCTTCATTTATAATATCATTCTATTGTGTCAACGACTTGACGTCATTGCAATGACAAAATTCACCTGAAAACCTTCGCTAATTTTATATTATTTGAATGAAATTAGCTTAAAAGCCAAGGTAAATATTTCGATTTTATCAATAGCATTATTAGCGTGGATAATTTTCTGTTTGCGCCTTTGGTCTTAGCAGATTCTGTTTCTACATAAAATATATTTAAAAAAAAGTCCATTGTGCCACGCACGGGTATCCTATCCATTGAAACAAGCTTTTCATAAGTCACTGAGTATATTTGCAAAGATTCTAAGCTGCAACAACTTAATCGATCTCATAGAGTTGCACACAATTGCACCCATAATTTCAAAGAACCAATAACATGGGTGTAAAAGGCACGCTCAAGATGACCTTATGTATACACACAAAGAATTTTGAAAACAACAGAAAGTATTGCAAGTTTCGATACCTTAGTAGAGTTTCGAGATATCGAGCAGGATAACGAAGCAGTTAGCCAACCCTTTTCAAAATTGCACAGGCTCAAAATTTACTTAAAAACTTATATATGCACTCCGAAAAATGTAAAAAAATAGCTCTATTCAAAATGTCCCAACCTAATGTACTTAATAAATATGCTCATAATTTGCCTAAATTTGAACGTATTGTAGGTGAGGGGAATTTTTTTTGATGCTGTTGATTTGTTGATGAGAAGCAGGCTGACATTATTTTAAAATTTATTTAGAACTGAATTTGCTGAGTGGTATGATAGGTTTAAAAAGTGTTTCAATTAAGAAAATCTTAGGTTAGAGATTCAATATATGAGGAAATTTAGATGGGAGAGGGAGTGGTTGTGTGAGTAAGGTTGGGAATGAGAATAGGAGCGGGAGTGAGAGTGAATGTGTTAGTGTAACTAGGATTAATTGTGATAGTGGGAGTGACAGCGGTAGTGAGAGTCTGAGTGGAAGTGAGACTAGAAGTGGGAGTAAAAGTGCTAGTGTGAGTAGGTATAATTATAGTGGCAGTGACAGTGGCGGTTTTGGTGAGAGTAGAAGTGAGAGTAGGAGTGGGGGGAGCGCAATAGTGGGAGTGGGTTGGGGTGGGGTTCGGCTTGGGATTCGGAGTGAGAAGTCGAAAGAGAAGGAAATAGAGATAAGCGAAATAGAGAGGGACAGGGATAGCAGGGAGAAATGGTAAACAAGTAGACCAGGATGGTATAGAAATTGATGAGGGGAAGGACGACTATTCAACTGCCACTTTTTCAGAAATTCACCTTTAAATCATGCATATAATGGACTTAATTACTACCTGCAAATTACGGCCATTCTAGTTCTTAAGGCGTGTTTTTGTGTTGACAGCAAATCCCTCTTGTCTTAAGCGAAATATCGTCCACTATTTGTATACCCAATATTAGTAAAAACGTTTGTTGTATTTAAAGAAGAAAACGAATTAGAATGCCATTATCGAAGTAATTGTTATATGCTTACAACTTTAGGTATGAGTTGACGCTATTAAGTCAAGTGAGTACTTATTGACTTCTGAAATTTAATTGTAGCAGAATAAACAAAAAGTACACTTTATTGCCTTTTTGCTATGGACAGCAGTATAATTGTTTGCCCTCAATCTTCTTTTGTTATGTTGTTATCATTTTAGCAATACCTGTTTGTGCTATGCGCTATATGTCAGATAAGTATCACATCATTATTAGATTTAAAACCAATTGGAAAAACATAGAACTATTTAGCTCTCGAGTGGAATGTTTCAACTGTGTTACGACTTATTTAAATAAGTATACATAAGATACAGTCTTATATACTTGCTAAGTAAACTTAACGTTGCCTTATACATTACTTAGATTGTTTGTTTGTTCAGTTGCGCAATTAGTATCTTATCAGTAAGAAAATGAACAAAGGAACTCATCAATAACTTTTTTTTATTTACTTTGCTCTTTTTTATTTAAAAATAAGGTTGTTTATCTATTCTTTTGAAAACAGATCACGTCACCTTATTTGTCAAGTGTTTTGCTATTTAGAACCATAATTTAAACGTACATATTAATGCTAAGTTTGTTTTGTGGGCCTGAAAAAATTTGCTGGAATTCTTTCTGCGAAGATTATGAAATTGAATTTTATAAAGATAAGTGATCGACTTGCCAGTCGGTGTTAGAAAAACTCATTAGCTCTTTGCTTAATTCTAGAAAAAGTGTGAGCCTAAAGTTAGGTAATTTTCGAAACTTTTTTGAACTAAATTGGAAACATCTCAATTTACTACTGCGTTTTTTTAATTTTATTCGGTTTAAATTTCAAAATTATTTGAACAGTTTGGCTAAAATCTGAAAATTGTTTTAAAATAAAACCAAAATGTTTGAAAAATCTGAAATTAGAAACTTTTAGACTCTTCTGGGGTTAAAAGAAAACCATAAAATTTCAAAAATCTAGAAAAGTGAAGTCCTCTCTCGATGAACAAAAATGACGTTCCACAAGTCGCTCATCATACCTGTCCTAATGTATGGCTTGGAATGATGGACGGTGTCGAGAGAAGATGACATGGCTCTTAGAGTGTTCTGCTTAACGCAGATATGAAGATAGTGCAGCGATTAAAAGCCTAAAGACTTTGCTGCCTTGGTCACGTTGTGCGAATGGACGAAGACGCTACGACCAAGAAAGTATTTGGAAACAGAGGAAGGGGAAGACCTCAACTGAGTGGGAAGAGGAAGGTGGTGGAAGGTTTGAAATGTTCAAAATCGCTTAGGCGGTTGAGCGAAAATATATGAAATGAATTTATAACTAAAGACTTATGAATCGAAAATTTACTTCACATACATATGAAAAATGTGGGGTCAATCATGATTAATCCACCCACCAAGCAAATTTGAAAAGATTTACAAAGGGAACCTTTTGTATGCCATCACATTCCTTTTCTTCATAACCGCAACTACAATTATATTTAACTTCATAATTCCTCAAAAAACTTATTTTGACATACCACAGACACATCATTCCATATTAAACCCACCACGATTGTTAAATGATACCCTCAAATCCCTCAAGCACCACTAATAACTGTCTAAGCAAAGTTGCAGTTAAACTTTTACTTTTGCAGCATCAAATGCACTTGAGTAAAACTATTCATGTTTAGCTGCTGTAAAATAACTTGTATGGCTTAATTTTCTTGGCTATTTCATTTTTAAGGATTTTATAGCTGATTCAAGCTTTGTGCAAGTTTTTATTGTTATTTCTTCTCTTTGTAGCAAACATTTCACTTGGTTGCAGCAAAATAAAAGGTCATGTACGAAATTTGAATTTAAATAAAACAACACAAAAAACGTGACCCGCTCTTGAGTGTGACAATATTTGCAAGAATTCTTCGACTTTTTTCTAGTTTGCTGCTTAAGTATATTAAAATGGGAACGTTTTTGAGAGAGTGAATGTCTGCACTGAAACTAAGTTTGAAGTTTTATAATGCGAATATATTTATGATTAAATTTACAACATTAAAATTTATAAGATACTAGTGTTGGTTAATTTGCTGGCACTGCAATTACAAATTTAATTATTCAATTCAGAAGTGTACTACTTCTGGCTTTCAAATGTAAAAACTTTTTAACAAAATATAAGTGCAGTCTGGCTTGATTCAGAAGTGGAATAATTGAGGAGCTTACAATGAAGTCAATATACATTTTTGGTTACTTACACCAAGGAGCTAACTGTAATCTATGAAGTGTTAGCTTAGATTCGGTTGAACTGTAGCCTGGGTAAAAAAAAATTGCAAAAATCCGTCCTAAATTTGAAGTTTATGTTGAGAGGGTCTCGGAATTTTTTCCATCCTTGCAAATACAGCCGAAATTGTTTTTTGCTGTAACTTGGTTATTTGACAACTGATTTTTGAATTTGATATTGTTTTCTTGAGAATCTCTTTAATTCCTTTTAATGTTTTTTAAGCCCTGAAGTAGATTTCTTAGAGTTTTGTGTGCTAAATCAGCTGTACAACTTAAAAGTATGATTTCCTTTTCACCAATCTACGAAAAAAAAGAGTATGTGAAATCGAGGGCAGAGCTCAAAGCGACATTAAAAGGAATTATATAGATTCCCAAGGCAAAAATAATGACATATCTCAAACTCGGATGACAAATAACCATGCCCTTCTTGAGTCTGAAGTCTTCGCTCTTTAGATATATGAGCAACTTTGTGCATTTAATATCGCAAGATTTGCACATGATCTTAGAAATTTTGTAGCCTCCAGCTACAATGCACGCCTTTCCTGTTTTATAGATTATATGCAACTCCTGTTCCCTTTTAGTTCTTCCCAAACCAACTGGGAACTCGATATATCGAGTGCTGCGTCCTCCATTGCCAACTCATGGGCCTTTTGGTTACCTTTTATACCTTCACCACCGAAAAATCCAGTATAAATGTACGCTCAGGCCTTGGCACTAAAGCACACTTCTTGATAAAGTGCTGTGTGAGACTGTTTAATGGCCGCCTGACTATCCTTTTCCTTTATATATATTGACACGGCTCAAGTTTAAGTAAACATGTTTCCTCCACAATTTCTGCTTCGTCGTAGCCACAAATTCCGCCTGAAAGACACTACAGTGAACTGACAGGCTGTTGACTCTACTTATTTCCAGATCGACCCAGTACACATCAGACCCGACCCTTTCCGTTAATTTGAAACCACCTATACACACGTTGTATCGTTTGTTATGGGCCTACTGCACCGTTGCGTCAAGTGAAAACAATTTTCTTGCATTTCAACACATTAATGGGAGCGTTTGTTTTTTACCTCATAATTTCATAAAATATGAATTGACCTCTAGTACCAAAAATATTTGCTAGTTTGTGGACAGCCTAGCTTAATATATTAGCTGTTTCGATTATGGCATGCATATCTCTTCTCTACGTTTTTCTAACAACCGGGGTCTAAAAACCATGGCTGAGGTTCTATCCTGTTTAGGAAGCGCTTTCATAGAATTCTGATGCTGCCGGAGGAACTTTTGTTTGGTAGGCGTTCGTACTATCACCATGCCACGGTGGCAACCAAATTATTTTCATATATTTCGAGTATGTGGCAACTTTGTAAAAGTATGAGTAGTAATACAGTATCTATGTAAAAATTTTAAACCAATACGTTCGAGCAGTTTTCGAGATAGTAGTGGAATTATAAATATAAAAGAGTTTCTTGTTTTTGCCTGCCTGTTCTTTTCTCTTTAAAGAGTTTTCCACAGTTTCCATGATTGCTTTCCACCCCAATTTCTTTTGTTTAGCTGTCTATCTAATATGTAGCCTTTTTATTTTATTTTCAATATATTTTCGAAAAAAATCTTGAAATATTTTCTTTTACAAATGAATATCTTAGTTTCGAACTCGTTAATTACATTTCCTCTGATCTTAAAACTATTTCAAGCATAATTTTCTATACCTACTTTTGGCTTCTGTCCAAACTACTGCAATTTTTTTTGTAATTTTTAAGTATTTAGTGAATATTTTTTTTTTATTATCTTAGCATCTTAAGCGCAAAATTCTCAGATTGCTTTAGAAGTTGATTTTATTTTGCCAGAAGTTTGTTTCATAATTTTGCATGACTAAGTTGCACTATTTCACGGTTCAAGCTTTAACAACAAGTGAAAAAATTCCATCACTATGTTAAATTTTTTACGTATAATGGGATGAGTTGTTTAAAAGCATATAGTTCCTTTGTTGTTGTTCTTTTAATTGTGAATCTTTAGGCCTGCAGCAAATACGATTTGTTCCGGTACTTAGATCGCGAAAATACAAATCTAAGTTAAATTGCCATTTGCTATGGAAAATAGTTCTCTAACAAAATTTTGCTTAATGCAAGATATCGTTCCGGCAGTTGTCGAGTCCACCAGATGCTAATTATATTTGGAAAATACTGGTATTCGGTATTTACTTTATGCACTGACTAAAATAACACAATAAATCTGCTTCACACATGTTTATATAGTGGGAGCAACAAAAAAATCGCAAATGATACAAGTCATGCCCATGCATTTTCTCTTAATATATTTTTTATTCTAATTATTGAATTTTCTGAAATTTTAAAAATATCGGTCCTGGCACCACTATTTTTTAGGTATATTCTCCATTTTATAGGAATTATTTTTGCTTTTTATTACCCGAGCCGGACCCGTGCGCATCTTGCTCAACAAATATAAAAGTCCCATATCAAAATATCAACAGAAATTCGCTGCCATCTGGCGAATGTTGGCAACTGCCGGTAATGCAGTGTTAGTTCTAAACAAATATTCACAATAGTCCCATAGTACAAATAGATTTTTTTGTGTGCTCACAATCGTTTATTTTTAACAAATTATTTTAATAAAACATAGCTAAACAAAAGCACTACGACTAATAATGCCCAAAGCTCGATAATAGCACGAATCCCCATCTTTACAATCAAAACTTTATTTATAGATTTGGATTCCAAATAAGAGCGAAAAAGGGACCCGTACATAAAAACAGCAATAAGAAATAATATATAAGATTGTTGCCCTAAACTGGGCTATGTACAGATTCTTGGTCAAAAGTTAACTTCACACCAAAGATGCTCTCAGATATCACCTAATGGCTTCAGACCAAGCACTCTTTTGTCGTATCTACTAAAAACGCTGGAGCCGCTGATCGATCATACAACAAGGGCAAGACAGCTGGCCCTGCCTCTCATTGGATTGTAAATGAAGTAGAAGGCATAAAAATTTCACTGTGGTTGACTGAAGACAAATCGGAGAGACATTTAACAATGCCCTGTATAGTGCCATTGAAATGATCCTGGGTAGTTTGTTTATAAAGAAGGCTCTGATTGAGTTCATTACTAAACATCCGACAGCACAACAGAACTATCGCAAAGAAGAGGGTTGGGACCATAATAGAGAAAAAGGTTTGCAGAAATGCGTCACAGGGCGGTGGCATAATCTCCTCTACTCTAACTCTTGGTAGTAGTTGTGCTTCTAGTGGAGCTAGAAGTCAATGGATGCCAACGCAGCTGACCTAGTAAACATGGAAAGGGGTACATTTCTGGACAACTTGCGCTGTATTATGCAGACACACCTGGGCACAAAGACTAAGTAGGTTGAGTCATGCGGACTCGCTGGCAACCCGGCAAAACGTCACAATTTCTTCTTACGAAGAGATATAAATTTAAAGATCTCAGACCCCTTTTGACTGAGAAAATACCTCTGGTAATTTCCGAAATAATTAAATATGTAGGGATTGTTCTGGATAGGAGACTGTGCTAGAGGACTAATTTGGAAGCCTGGGACTAGAAAGGCCATTGTTGTTTTGTACTGCTACATAAGGGACTCTCGCGGATAGGGAAACCATAATAAGACCTCTCTGAAGTTGGCAAGACAACTTTTACGTGGAAAAAAATTAACTATTGGGAAAATTGCCGTGAATTTGCCGTAATTTATCCGTGAAACAAAAAAATTTGCCGTGGCCATATTTTAGAAAATACAGGGTGGCACGCCAACTTCACGTGAAGTTCTCTAAAACATGGCCGCGCAAATTTTTTTGTTTCACGGATAATTCACGGCAAATTTACGGCAAATTCACGTGCAAGAATTATTTTCCTAACTGTTGTCTCAGGTGGTTTTCGAAAAGTGGCACGCTAACTTCACGTGAAGTTGGCGGTGCACCATAAAAAAAATTAAATTTTATTTTTTCGAAATTATATAATATGCCACTTATCTACGGCAAATTTACGGCAAATTCGTGTGCAAGAATTATTTTCCTAGCTGGTCTCTAGGGTGGTTTTCGGACTTCACGTGAAGTTAGCGTGCCACCCTGTATTTTCTAAAATATGGCCACGGCAAATTTTTTTGTTTCACCGATAAATTACGGCAAATTCACGGCAAATTCACGGCAATTTTCCCAATAGGTAATTTTTTTTCACGTAAAAGTTGTCTTGCCAACTTCAGAGAGGTGATAATAAGTCTATGAATCGGCGATAAGTTGCCGGTACTCTCGCCTTGTCTGTTTGCATATTTCTGTGTTTTGCACTTATGTCTAGCTCGCTGTGGTCTGACAATTGTTATAATCAAATTTAAAATACAAAAATTACCACAAGCAGGAAAGAAATAGGAAGTTGCACGTTCCAAAACCAACGATCTTGCAGCTTGCAGTAAAGTCCTGCCAAATAAATCAACGTAAAGCCAAAAAGGTGGAAAGCTGAGCTAATGGGCAAAAATCCAATCAAAAGCGGCTAACTAAAATAAATGAACATGAATGAATAATAAAATCGTACACACATATATACACACTCGCTTATGTCTATACATACATACCACGTCAATCAATCTTTTCATATGAATGAAATGTACAAATGACCAACAATTCACACATTACTTTATACAACAAGTAAGGAAGGCTAAGTTCGGCTGTAACCGAACATAACATACTCAGTTGAGAGCTATGGAGACAAAATAAGGAAAATCAATCTGGGGTAACCCTGGAATGTGGTTGTATAACATGTGTATCAAATGAAAGGTATTAAAGAGTATTTTAAGAGAGAGTAGGCCATAGTTCTATGGATGAACGCCATTTAGGGATATCGCCATAAAGGTGGACCAGGGCTGACTCTAGAATTTGTTTGTACGATATGGGTATCAAATGAAAGGTGTTACTGAGCATTTTAAGAGGGAGTGGGCCTTAGGTCTATCGGTGGACGCCTTTTCGAGATGTCCCCATTAAGGTGGACCAGGGGTGATTCTATAATGTGTTTGTACGATATGGGTATCAAATGAAAGGTGGTAATGAGTATTTTAAAAGGGAATGGGCTTTAGTTCTATAGGTGAACGCCTTTTCGAGAAATCGCCATAAAGGTGGACCAGGGGTGACTCTAGAATATGTTTGTACGATATGGGTATCAAATGAAAGCTGTTAATGAGTATTTTGAAAAGGAGTGATCCTTAGTTCCATAGGTGGACGCCGTTTCGAGATATCGCCATAAAGGTGGACCAGGGGTGTCTCTAGAATGTGTTTGTACGATATGGGAATCAAATGAAAGGTGTTACTGAGCATTTTAAGAGGGAGTGGGCATTAGGTCTATAGGTGGACGCCTTTTCGAGATATCGCCATTAGGGTGGGCCAGGGGTGACTCTAGAATGTTTGTACGGTATGGGTATCAAACGAAAGGTGTTACTGAGCATTTTAAGAGGGAGTGGGCATGAGGTCCATAGGTGGACGCCTTTTCGAGATATCGTCATTAGGGTGGGCCAGGGGTGACTCTAGAATATGTTTGTACGATATGTGCATCAAACGAAAGGTGTTACTGAGCATTTTAAGAGGGAGTGGGCATTAGGTCTATAGGTGGACGCCCTTTCGAGATATCGCCATTAGGGTGGGCCAGGGGTGACTCTAGAATGTTTGTACGATATGGGTATCAAACGAAAGGTGTTACTGAGCATTTTAAGAGGGAGTGGGCATTAGGTCTATAGGTGGACGCCTTTTCGAGATATCGCCATTAGGGTGGGCCAGGGGTGACTCTAGAATGTGTTTGTACGATATGGGTATCAAATGAAAGGTGGTAAGGAGTATTTTAAAAGGGAGTAATCCTTAGTTCTATAGGTGGACGCCTTTTCGAGATATCGCCATAAAGGTGGACCAAGGGTGACTATAGAATGTTTGTACGATATGGGTATCAAACGAAAGGTGTTACTGAGCATTTTAAGAGGGAGTGGGCATTAGGTCTATAGGTGGACGCCTTTTCGAGATATCGCCATTAGGGTGGGCCAGGGGGACTCTAGAATGTGTTTGTACGATATGGGTATCAAATGAAAGGTGGTAATGAGTATTTTAAAAGGGAGTACTCCTTAGTTCTATAGGTGGACGCCTTTTCGAGATATCGCCATAAAGGTGGACCAAGGGTGACTCTAGAATGTTTGTACGGTATGGGTATCAAACGAAAGGTGTTACTGAGCATTTTAAGAGGGAGTGGGCATTAGGTCTATAGGTGGACGCCTTTTCGAGATATCGCCATTAGGGTGGGCCAGGGTGACTCTAGAATGTGTTTGTACGATATGGGTATCAAATGAAAGGTGGTAATGAGTATTTTAAAAGGGAGTAATCCTTAGTTCTATAGGTGGACGCCTTTTCGAGATATCGCCATTAGGGTGGGCCAGGTGTGACTCTAGAATGTTTGTACGATATGGGTATCAAACGAAAGGTGTTACTGAGCATTTTAAGAGGGAGTGGGCATTAGGTCTATAGGTGGACGCCTTTTCGAGATATCGCCATTAGGGTGGGCCAGGGGTGACTCTAGAATGTTTGTACGATATGGGTATCAAACGAAAGGTGTTACTGAGCATTTTAAGAGGGAGTGGACATTAGGTCTATAGGTGGACGCCTTTTCGAGATATCGCCATTAGGGTGGGCCAGGGTGACTCTAGAATGTGTTTGTACGATATGGGTATCAAATGAAAGGTGGTAATGAGTATTTTAAAAGGGAGTAATCCTTAGTTCTATAGGTGGACGCCTTTTCGAAATATCGCCATTAGGGTGGGCCAGGTGTTACTCTAGAATGTTTGTACGATATGGGTATCAAACGAAAGGTGTTACTGAGCATTTTAAGAGGGAGTGGGCATTAGGTCTACAGGTGGACGCCTTTTCGAGATATCGCCATTAGGATGGGCCAGGGGTGACTCTAGAATGTTTGTACGATATGGGTATCAAACGAAAGGTGTTACTGAGCATTTTAAGAGGGAGTGGACATTAGGTCTATAGGTGGACGCCTTTTCGAGATATCGCCATTAGGATGGGCCAGGGGTGACTCTAGAATGTTTGTACGATAAGGATATCAAACGAAAGGTGTTACTGAGCATTTTAAGAGGGAGTGGACACTAGGTCTATAGGTGGACGCCTTTTCGAGATATCGCCATTAGGGTGGGCCAGGGGTGACTCTAGAATGTTTGTACGATATGGGTATCAAACGAAAGGTGTTACTGAGCATTTTAAGAGGGAGTGGGCATTAGGTCTACAGGTGGACGCCTTTTCGAGATATCGCCATTAGGATGGGCCAGGGGTGACTCTAGAATGTTTGTACGATATGGGTATCAAACGAAAGGTGTTACTGAGCATTTTAAGAGGGAGTGGACATTAGGTCTATAGGTGGACGCCTTTTCGAGATATCGCCATTAGGGTGGGCCAGGGTGACTCTAGAATGTGTTTGTACGATATGGGTATCAAATGAAAGGTGGTAATGAGTATTTTAAAAGGGAGTAATCCTTAGTTCTATAGGTGGACGCCTTTTCGAAATATCGCCATTAGGGTGGGCCAGGTGTTACTCTAGAATGTTTGTACGATATGGGTATCAAACGAAAGGTGTTACTGAGCATTTTAAGAGGGAGTGGGCATTAGGTCTACAGGTGGACGCCTTTTCGAGATATCGCCATTAGGATGGGCCAGGGGTGACTCTAGAATGTTTGTACGATATGGGTATCAAACGAAAGGTGTTACTGAGCATTTTAAGAGGGAGTGGACATTAGGTCTATAGGTGGACGCCTTTTCGAGATATCGCCATTAGGATGGGCCAGGGGTGACTCTAGAATGTTTGTACGATAAGGATATCAAACGAAAGGTGTTACTGAGCATTTTAAGAGGGAGTGGACACTAGGTCTATAGGTGGACGCCTTTTCGAGATATCGCCATTAGGGTGGGCCAGGGGTGACTCTAGAATGTTTGTACGATATGGGTATCAAACGAAAGGTGTTACTGAGCATTTTAAGAGGGAGTGGGCATTAGGTCTATAGGTGGACGCCTTTTCGAGATATCGCCATTAGGGTGGGACAGGGGTGACTCTGGTATGTTTTTGTACGATATGGATATCAAATTAAAGGTATTAATGAGGGTTTTAAAAGCGAGTGGCCCTTAGATGTATATGTGAAGGCGTTCTCGCGATATCGACCAAAATGTGGACCAGGTGATCCAGAAAATCATCTGTCGGGTACTGCTAATATATTTATATATGCAATACCACTAACAGTATTCCTGCCAAGATTCCAAGGGCTGTTGATTGCGCCTTGTAGAACTTTTTCATTTTCTTCTACTTAACATGGTAGGTGTCACACCCATTTTACAAAGTTTTTTCCAAAGTTATAGTTTGCGTCAATAAACCAATCCAGTTACCATGTTTCATCCCTTTTTTCGTATTTGGTATAGAATTATGGCATTTTTTTCATTTTTCGTAATTTTCGATATCGATAAAGTGGGCGTGGTTATGGTCAGATTTCGCCCATTTTTTATACCAAGAAAAAGTGAGTTCAGGTAAGTACGTGGGCTAAGTTTAGTAAAGATATATCGGATTTTGCTCAAGTTATTGTGTTAACGGCCGAGCGGAAGGACAGACGGTGGACTGTGTATAAAAACTGGGCGTGGCTTCCACCGATTTCGCCCATTTTCACAGAGAACAGTTACCGTCATAGAATATATGCTCCTACCAAATTTGAGAAGGATTGGTAAATTTTTGTTCGACTTATGGCAATAAAAGTATTCTAGACAAACTAAATGAAAATGGGCGGAGCCACGCTCATTTTGAAATTTTCTTTTGTTTTTGTATTTTGTTGCATCATATCATTACTGGAGTTGAATTTTGACTTAATTTACTTATATACAGTAAAGATATTAAATTTTTTGTTAAAATTTGAATTTAAAAAAATTTTTTTTAAAAAGTGGGCGTGTTCTTCATCCAATTTTGCTAATTTTTATTTAGCACATATAGAGTAATAGTAGTAACGTTCCTGCCAAATTTCATCATGATATCTTCAACGACTGCCAAATTACAGCTTGCAAAACTTTTAAATTACCTTCTTGTAAAAGTGGGCGGTGCCACGCCCATTGTCCAAAATCTTACTAATTTTCTATTCTGCGTCATAACGTCAACCCATCTACCAAGTTTCGTCGCTTTATCTATCTTTTGTAATGAATTATCGCACTTTTTCGGTTTTTCGAAATTTTCGATATCGAAAAAGTGGGCGTGGTTATAGTCCGATATCGTTCATTTTAAATAGCGATCTGAGATGAGTACTCAGGAACCTACATACCAAATTTCATCAAGATACCTCAAAATTTACTCAAGTTATCGTGTTAACGGACGGACGGACGGACGGACGGACATGGCTCAATCAAATTTTTTTTCGATCCTGATTATTTTGATATATGGAAGTCTATATCTATCTCGATTCCTTTATATATGTACAACCAACCGTTATCCAATCAAAATTAATATACTCTGTGAGCTCTGCTCAACTGAGTATAAAAAACAACAAGTAAGCAAACTCGCGGTTGCTTAAGCCAGAATAAATAAAGGAATTACAACTACATGCATGTTCATGTGTGTGTGCTTATATTTAAAGAACCGCACGAATTGACCGCTATAAAGCCAATCATATTAAAAAGAAAAATGTGGTAAATTGGCCTGCGAATATAAAAAAATCAATATTAGAGCAGAATAGCGCTGTTACTGACAATTTTCTGATTGGACGGACGGCCATTTGACATTTACAGAAATTTAAGCAAATTATAGTAACAATAAACATACTAATATTTGCACGTGACCAAGGAATATTACTTTTGTATGTGTGTGTGTGAATGCTGATATTTTATTCGGTTACAGCAGCAACATTGAATACTAGGGTGGGCCAAAAAAAATCTTAAATTTGTTTTACTGAAAGGGCCAAAGAATACACTCAACAAATATGAGCCTTGGGAGGGATATATACTCATCACAGTTCGGTCTTAATCTACTTCGAGGTACAATATCGTGTCAAGTATTTATGTATTTACGTTGTAGTATTGTTTTGAGCTAAAGAACATTTATCTTAATCGAAAAAACGTTGATTAAAAAAAATCCGAAATATTTCCAAATCGACTTGTAAACAGGCCTAAAGTGAAGCTGCAACAATCCCGAATTTACCCCGAAATAGTGCCGAAATAGTCCCGATGTAGTCCAAAAAACAATCCCACAATGCTACCTGAATTTATTGGAAAATAGTTCCCAACTGCTCCTGAAACAAACCTCAAAAAGTGAAAACTATCTTGAAATGATACCGAAACAGCGGCGAATTAACCTTTGAAGAGATCCCACGAGGAATGCCGAAATGAACTTGTAATTATCTCGAATTTACCCCGAAATAGTGTCGAAATGGCCACGGCAAAAACAGTTCCCAAATAATCGCGAAATATTTGCGAAATGATCTTTAAATTATTCCTAAAACTATTCCGAAATGATCCCGAAAGAGTGCCGAATTGACATCTGAAGCGATCCCTTAATTATCCTGAAATTACTCGGAATCTAATTAAAAAAAATCCTGGAATGATCACGAAGCAGTGCCAAAAAAAAACACAATAATACAGAAATGGTCCTGAAGTGATGAAGTGAAAAAAAACGGCGGAGGCCGTAGTGTGGTGGTAGCGTGCCCACCACACCGAAAGTCCTGGGTTCAACTCCTATGAAAAGTAACATCAAAAATTTAGAATAAGTTTTTACATTTAGAAAAAAGTTTTTAAAATCGGGGTCGCCCCTCGGCATTGATTTAGCAAACACTCCGAGTGTATTTCTGCCCTTAAAAGCAGATGCCGTTCGGTGTCGGTAGAAAACATGTTGGTCCCGTTTGTCCAATTCGAAGGGAAAATTGAAAGGAGCACGAAGCAAATTGGAAGAGAAGCTCGGCCTACATCTCCTCGGAGGTAAATCACACCAAGTGTTTATTTTTATATAATTTTTTTTTTAATGATGCCGAAATCCAATCCGGAAATTATCCCGAAACGGTGTTCAATTAGTCCCGAAGCCAATTCCCAGGCGGCCCTGAATGGACCCCGTAATCAATTCCGAAACGGTCCTGAAAAGATAAAAATATTACTATAATGCTGCTAATGGCAAAGAGTAATTCCAAAATGGTCCTCAAATTCTACCGAAAATATCCGAAATTATTCTCGAAATGCTTCTGAAGCAATCCCGAAAATGTTTCGAAAGGTTGCGAATAAAATCCCAAAACGCTCCTAAAATAATCACAGAAGGCAATTCAAACGGGTGGCAACCGAATTCCCCCCCCCCCCCCCCCCCCCCCCTTTTTCCTTCCTGCGCTATCGCTAGTTATAAATAATTCAAAAAGCTAGTTCTTACTTTTGTTTGAGATCAACATACATATATCAAAAGTAATATTTTTACTGTTAAAAGTTTTGTCGGAGAAATTTTTGACCTACCCTAATGAATAGCCAATAATAACGGTGAAGGACAATTTAACTATTTGCGCGTGCTATTGCTGGGTCAACACGGCGTATGAGCAAACACATCAATTGCTACTGCTGTATAACGGACGGAAATATGAAAAAACAACAACAAACTAACTACCATAGTATGCATGTCTTTTACACGAAATGAAACATAAATTAAGCAGGGGAATTTACGCTGTCGAACTTACATAGAGTATACAAGAGTATTAGTAGAACAGATCTAACAGAACGAGGTAGCGAGAGGTGTTGAATGTGTACACGTGTTGGTGTTGTTGTGCGACACATTTAACCGCAAAGTATGTAAATTTCGATTAATATACAATTTAATTACGTGCGACTGACTTTCAGGTTGAACTAAGTGCTAACAGAGGAGGTGGAAAGTCGATAATTATTGTTAAACATTTTAATACGATAAGTTTGGGGTTTTAAGGGTTTAGAGGTGTGATAGCATTCGTAAAAAGTAAGGTTAAGCGTAATTCGCTTCCAAATTTAATTCCAAAATTGAAAGATGATTGCAAATACACCTTCTTCACAAGGATTTGTACCGGTCTTAAAACGTTGAGCTCAACTTGTTAATAAAATTTGGGAACGCAGTTCCTATGGGTTGGTACATACAGGTCTTAGCACGTACGCCTTTCCGCCTGTTTGGTGGCAAGATGAATACAACTCGTATATAGCGATCCGATTGATAACAAAATAGGGCGCCCGTCATGGGAGGCTGCTGATAAAATTTTCCTGTGATCCCATATATCGTTTCAGACGGAGGGGCCTTGCCAGGTTTTCGTCATCTCACTTTTGATACACCACCACAGACATATGAAGCTGCTTAGCAAAACTCAAAATAATTGACCAGGCGACGCTCTGGTGAATGGCGATCAGCAGCTTTCTCCCTTTGCTTTCGACAAACCCCGAGTAATTAAAAGCTCTACCTCATATAGTGTGGCTCGCTCTTCCTCATTAGAAGGCATGTACTTATTTCCATAAACAACTAAAAAGCAATAACTTCGTCGGGTTAGTTGAAAACACGCCCTCTCTAACCTACAACACATCGCAGCCCTTTTTGTTGTGAGATACATATATGTATATACAGTAGCGAACACGAAAATAGCAGTGCCATTTTTTACCAAATTTTATCAATAAATCTACTGAGTTGGAGCTTTATGCCCGATAATTATGATGCATTTTCCATCTTACGCCTTTCGATGCTTCCGCGTCTTCTTCAGGGAGTCTGGTTTTTTTCGTTAATTAAATTCTCATTTTTTTATTTTCGATAAATTATGAAAAAACTAACATGAAATTCTTTTACTGAAACTATGCAAACCAATCTTAAAAACACCCGCGGCAGGTATGACATTCGTAAGAGGCGACTAAAATACTGAAATGATTCAACGGGTTGTGATTCAAGGGGTCCCGAGATGGTCGGGCTTGTACCTTAATGGTGGTTGTTACCGGAACGTACCGGATCTATATCCGGAAAAGGGCTATAAACTTCGATAACACTCCCCAAACCCTTTGGGCAGTTTGTGTAATCCCTACAACAACAACAACAACCGGGGTATTTTAGATTTTCTTCCATACGAAAGGCGCAAAGCTTTGTTTTCATTTGAACTAGCAATTGCTGTTTTCATATTCGTAACTTAAAGTCTGCTGCTCAGAATCGCGTTCTTTCTGACAGCATTATTAATGATACTCAATGCAACAAGTTTAACGAATTTTAAAATTAATAATAACCCACATACATAACAATTGTATAAATTGGAAACGAATGATGAGTGAACTTCTGGTATTTATTAAGCATACAAGTGTTGGTCGGAAACATGTCCATTCCGACAACATGTTCCAGAATATGAAAAAAGAAAATAAAAATGAATATGGCTGTAAAAGATTTCGTTCGGGTTGGGATTGGCTAAGTTAAGGAATATGTAATGAACTAATTTTTAATACTTTTTTATGGCGGTTGGCAAAGTTACAATTTTTTTTAGTTTTTTTTTTGGATGTCAACGCTTTACAAGATTTTGTAAATACTCTTGATTCCAACACCGTGAATACCTTAGAAATAAAATCTTTCATGAATGTCTTGTTTTATTTAAGTGAAAAGTCAGAGAAAGACAAAAAAAATTATACTAAAAAAATCGCAAAAATATTGAAATACGTGGAAAAAGATGTGTTAAGCAGTAAAAGCTGGGTGGTCACACCAACAAATGCACCAAAGTGTACTTCCCAAAATCCCAAATATTAACAAAAAAAAGTGCAATTTAATTGTGTTCAAAATAAAACAAAAAATTATAAAAAATGGGCGATAACCCCGAACGAAAACGCACAACACCAAACGGTAATTCGGATGACAATGCCGGTAGTGGCATGAATGGCACACGCAGTAACACCAGTAGCGCAAGCAGCAAAAATCCAAGCAACTTGCATGTTCCCACCGCCAACATCAACTATTTAGAATCTTCATCGAACGATGATCAAGCGACAACAAGTCGCAATGCCACACCACAAAGAACACTCGGAGCTGCATCGCACAATCACAATGATATTAATCGAAATCGCATTTTCAAAGTCGGCAGTCGCATTTTATATCGAGCAGGTTCCATGACCACAACAGCGGCAAAACTACCAAAGACATGCCTTGAAAAGACAGGCACATGGTGCTCCACGCACTGGTGCAAACTGAAACGTATGATGAACCAGAGATGTCGCGTTGGTGCAGAAGTACCCGAATCGGAAGTAGTTTGCCAACGTTGTCGTAAGTTATGCAGACGACTTGATGAAATTCAACGAGTGCGGGTGGCTATAGATGAACAGGGTATAGAGGCGGATGTTTATCAAAAGACGACGGTACCGTCGACGACAACGACGAGAGCTGCAAGTGAGGATGTGACCGACTTTGTGCCAATAAAAAAATGCAAGCACCCTTTCTTTGTTCCGCATGTAATGAGAAGAAAAATTGTCAAACTGGACGGAATGTAGCATTTACGTGTAAGTTTTATTTTATTTTATTTTATTTATTTATTTATGTAGGTCCATATTCTCAAGTGAACTTTAAGGTTTATCTGTACCATGATAAAAAAATTTTTTGTGGAAAAGTTTCTGTTTATCATGCAGATAAATTTTAAGGTTCACACGAGAAAATGGCCCTTAATTTATCAAATTGAGGGACCTGTAGTTTTTACGCCTACTCTAAATGGTATCTACCTACTATAAAACGGTGCAGCAAAATACTTTTACATGAGCCGGAGTAGTCAGTATCAAAACAATTAAGACAAATTTAGAAGTACCGCAAGCGGTTGGTAAGCTCTCCGAGTGTAGTTCTGCATTGAAAAGTTCTCAACGTGTACAAAACAGTAATTCTAGCTAAATGTAAGAAGCAAAAATTAAAAGGACTACAAATTGGCGGAGCAGGACCTACTTGTTGAATGCCGACACCGAACGCATCTGCAAGGTAGAAGAGTTTTCACTGAGAGCTTTTCATGGCAGAAATACACTCGGTGTACTTGCCAAGCACCACCGAGTGGCGACGCTGTTTAGACACATTTTCTTCTAATTGAAAAAACTTGTTTCTAAAATTTTGATGTTGCTTTTCCCGGGGCATGAACCCAGGATCTTCGGTGTGGATGGCGGAGCACGCTGCTATCACACCACGGTGGCTCGCAAAAGAGATAAATCGATTGTACTTTATTCACTCTCCTTCTCTATCTTTAGATGAACGTTGCATTAGCTCACACTTCCGTATTGAGAGCTGTGCATGCCATTACTGGAAATCGATTTATTTCGTTTGAAAATGAAGCTGGTTTGTCGAGCATATTCCTCCGATTAAGCCCAATTCCAGGTCGCTTTGCAACTTTTTAACAAACAGAGTATGTTGTAACACTACTAGCACTGCGAAAGCCGTGCTGCTCTTATATTCGGTTTCGTTATATCCTCCTCTGACACCAAATAGCGACAGTGCGGGGTTTTTACCATAACAGCTAAAGAGAAATATTGTACAAAGACTAACGAATGATTAACAGACTCCATGGAAATCTGGTTTCAGAAATCTATCCCGTTGCCTTGAAATATTTGAGAAGCTCACCAGGCCTGAAATTCTTAAATTCTGGGAGGCTCTCGAAAAAGTGTTTTGGAAGAAAATGTTTACCTCTGAAATATTGAAGCTGCGATAAGAGCTATTGTGTTCCAATCGCATCCGTGCCACACGAACCCCGATTTTCCAGTGTCCCGGCAACTAATCTGAATATATCTAAGAATCTTGTGCTCCTAGAAACTGTATAGGTCTTCTCGACAGTTCTAGAGATATGATAACCTTGATGCGCCCTAAGGGTGCTAGGACCTAACTACTAACTGAGCCGCCGTTTCGTTTCTCTGAAGGATAAGATGCGCCAACACCCACCTAAATTACGGAAACCCATATAAAATTGAAGATTCATGGCGCGTAAGACGTAGCTAGCTGGGATTTTTGCAAAGACTTCCACTTCTTAAGACATTTTAGACTCATAGATGTAAAATCTCTGTGAGATCGTTGAACTTCCTTAAATATGCAGACTACGGTGCCTTATACTGACCTTTATGTTAGGGGCTTCTAGTGGGCTAGATATTACTAGATTTATACCTTTGAGATGATTGGATCCGACACCGCCGGTATAATATGTTACCAACACGTGCGCAAAGCTGGCAGACCCAAGTGCTCAAAAATAAGTTTAAGTTGTTTGCGAATTAAGTGCCTTTTAGGTGCTTTTTAGGGCCAAAAAAGATAATTTAGGTTTTCATTTCGTTTTCGAGATTTTCGCAAAAAGGTGTGGGTCTGCTAGGTTAACGTCAAGCTAGCAGACCCACAATTTAAATTTCATTTTTTTTAAATAAAAAGTATATCAAAATTAGGAGCTATTTAGGTGCTTTTTAGGGCCACAAAAGATAATTTAGGTTTTCATTTCGTTTTCGAGATATTCGCAAAAAGGTGCGGGTCTGCTAGGTTAACGTCAAGCTAGCAGACCCACAATTTAAATTTCATTTTTTTAAATAAAAAGTATATCAAAATTAGGAGCTATTTAGGTGCTTTTTAGGGCCACAAAAGATAATTTAGGCTTTCATTTCGTTTTCGACATATTCGCAAAAAGGTGTGGGTCTGCTAGGTTAACGTCAAGCTAGCAGACCCACAACTTAAATTTCATTTTATTTTAAATAAAAAACATATCAAAATTAGGAGCTATTTAGGTGCTTTTTAGGGCCACAAAAGATAATTCAGGTTTTCATTTTGTTTTCGAGATATTCGCAAAAAAGTGTGGGTCTGCTAGGTTAACGTCAAGCTAGTGGACCCACAACTTAAATTTCATTTTATTTTAAATAAAAAATATATCAAAATTAGGAGATATGTAGGTGCTTTTTAGGGCCACAAAAGATAATTTAGGGTTTCATTTCGTTTTCGAGATATTCGCAAAAAGTGTGGGTCTGCTAGGTTAACGTCAAGCCAGCAGACCCACAATTTAAATTTCATTTTTTTTAAATAAAAAGTATATCAAAATTAGGAGCTATTTAGGTGCTTTTTAGGGTCACAAAAGATAATTTAGCTTTTCATTTCGTTTTCGAGATATTCGCAAAAAGGTGTGGGTCTGCTAGGTTAACGTCATGCTAGCAGACCCACAACTTAAATTTCATTTTATTTTAAATAAAAAATATATTAAAATAGGAGCTATTTAGGTGCTTTTTAGGGCCACAAAAGATAATTTAGGTTTTCATTTCGTTTTCGAGATATTCGCAAAAAGGTGTGGGTCTGCTAGGTTAACGTCAAGCTATCAGACCCACAATTTAAATTTAAATTTTTTTAAATAAAAAGTATATCAAAATTATGAGCTATTTAGGTTCTTTTTAGGGCCACAAAAGATCATTTAGGTTTTCATTTCGTTTTCGAGATATTCGCAAAAAGGTGTGGGTCTGCTAGGTTAACGTCAAGCTAGTGGACCCACAACTTAAATTTCATTTTATTTTAAATAAAAAATATATCAAAATTAGGAGATATGTAGGTGCTTTTTAGGGCCACAAAAGATAATTTAGGGTTTCATTTCGTTTTCGAGATATTCGCAAAAAGGTGTGGGTCTGCTAGGTTAACGTCAAGCTAGCAGACCCACAATTTAAATTTCATTTTTTTAAATAAAGAGTATATCAAAATTAGGAGCTATTTAGGTGCTTTTTAGGGCCACAAAAGATAATTTAGGTTTTCATTTCGTTTTCGAGATATTCGCAAAAAAGTGTGGGTCTGCTAGGTTAACGTCAAGCTAGCGGACCCACAATTTAAATTTCATTTTGTTTTAAATAAAAAATATATCAAAATTAGGAGCTATTTAGGTGCTTTTGAGAGCCACAAAAGATAATTTAGGTTTTCATTTCGTTTTCGAGATATTCGCAAAAAGGTGTGGGTCTGCTAGGTTAACGTCAAGCTAGCAGACCCACAATTTAAATTTAATTTTTTTCAAATAAAAAGTATATCAAAATTAGGAGCTATTTAGGTGCTTTTTAGGGCCAAAAAGATAATTTAGGTTTTCATTTCGTTTTCGAGATATTCGCAAAAAGGTGTGGGTCTGCTAGGTTAACGTCAAGCTAGCAGACCCACAATTTAAATTTAATTTTTTTTTAAATAAAAAGTATATAAAAATTAGGAGCTATTTAGGTGCTTTTTAGGGCCAAAAAAGATAATTTAGGTTTTCATTTCGTTTTCGAGATTTTCGCAAAAAGGTGTGGGTCTGCTAGGTTAACGTCAAGCTAGCAGACCCACAATTTAAATTTCATTTTTTTAAATAAAAAGTATATCAAAATTAGGAGCTATTTAGGTGCTTTTTAGGGCCACAAAAGATAATTTAGGTTTTCATTTCGTTTTCGAGATATTCGCAAAAAGGTGCGGGTCTGCTAGGTTAACGTCAAGCTAGCAGACCCACAATTTAAATTTCATTTTTTTAAATAAAAAGTATATCAAAATTAGGAGCTATTTAGGTGCTTTTTAGGGCCACAAAAGACAATTTAGGCTTTCATTTCGTTTTCGACATATTCGCAAAAAGGTGTGGGTCTGCTAGGTTAACGTCAAGCTAGCAGACCCACAACTTAAATTTCATTTTATTTTAAATAAAAAACATATCAAAATTAGGAGCTATTTAGGTGCTTTTTAGGGCCACAAAAGATAATTCAGGTTTTCATTTTGTTTTCGAGATATTCGCAAAAAAGTGTGGGTCTGCTAGGTTAACGTCAAGCTAGCAGACCCACAATTAAAATTAATTTTTTTTAAATAAAAAGTATATCAAAACTAGGAGATATTTAGGTGCTTTTTAGGGCCAAAAAAGATAATTTAGGTTTTCATTTCGTTTTCGAGATATTCGCAAAAAGTGTGGGTCTGCTAGGTTAACGTCAAGCCAGCAGACCCACAATTTAAATTTCATTTTTTTTAAATAAAAAGTATATCAAAATTAGGAGCTATTTAGGTGCTTTTTAGGGTCACAAAAGATAATTTAGCTGTTCATTTCGTTTTCGAGATATTCGCAAAAAGGTGTGGGTCTGCTAGGTTAACGTCATGCTAGCAGACCCACAACTTAAATTTCATTTTATTTTAAATAAAAATATATTAAAATTAGGAGCTATTTAGGTGCTTTTTAGGGCCACAAAAGATAATTTAGGTTTTCATTTCGTTTTCGAGATATTCGCAAAAAGGTGTGGGTCTGCTAGGTTAACGTCAAGCTATCAGACCCACAATTTAAATTTAAATTTTTTTAAATAAAAAGTATATCAAAATTAGGAGCTATTTAGGTTCTTTTTAGGGCCACAAAAGATCATTTAGGTTTTCATTTCGTTTTCGAGATATTCGCAAAAAGGTGTGGGTCTGCTAGGTTAACGTCAAGCTAGTGGACCCACAACTTAAATTTCATTTTATTTTAAATAAAAAATATATCAAAATTAGGAGATATGTAGGTGCTTTTTAGGGCCACAAAAGATAATTTAGGGTTTCATTTCGTTTTCGAGATATTCGCAAAAAGGTGTGGGTCTGCTAGGTTAACGTCAAGCTAACAGACCCACAATTTAAATTTCATTTTTTTAAATAAAGAGTATATCAAAATTAGGAGCTATTTAGGTGCTTTTTAGGGCCACAAAAGATAATTTAGGTTTTCATTTCGTTTTCGAGATATTCGCAAAAAAGTGTGGGTCTGCTAGGTTAACGTCAAGCTAGCGGACCCACAATTTAAATTTCATTTTGTTTTAAATAAAAAATATATCAAAATTAGGAGCTATTTAGGTGCTTTTGAGAGCCACAAAAGATAATTTAGGTTTTCATTTCGTTTTCGAGATATTCGCAAAAAGGTGTGGGTCTGCTAGGTTAACGTCAAGCTAGCAGACCCACGATTTAAATTTCATTTTTTTTAAATAAAAAGTATATCAAAATTAGGAGCTATTTAGGTGCTTTTTAGGGCCAAAAAGATAATTTAGGTTTTCATTTCGTTTTCGAGATATTCGCAAAAAGGTGTGGGTCTGCTAGGTTAACGTCAAGCTAGCAGACCCACAATTTAAATTTAATTTTTTTTTAAATAAAAATTATATAAAAATTAGGAGCTATTTAGGTGCTTTTTAGGGCCAAAAAGATAAATTAGGTTTTCATTTCGTTTTCGAGATATTCGCAAAAAGTGTGGGTCTGCTAGGTTAACGTCAAGCTAGCAGACCCACAATTTAAATTTAATTTTTTTTAAATAAAAAGTATATCAAAATTAGGAGCTATTTAGGTGCCTTTTAGGGCCACAAAAGATAATTTAGGTTTTCATTTCGTTTTCGAGATATTCGCAAAAAGGTGTGGGTCTGCTGGGTTAACGTCAAGCTAGCAGAACCACAATTTAAATTTCATTTTTTTTAAATAAAAAGTATATCAAAATTAGGAGCTATTTAGGTGCTTTTTAGGGCCACAAAAGATAATTTAGCTTTTCATTTCGTTTTCGAGATATTCGCAAAAAGGTGTGGGTCTGCTAGGTTAACGTCAAGCTAGCAGATCCACAATTTAAATTTCATTTTTTTTAAATAAAAAGTATATCAAAATTAGGAGCTATTTAGGTGCTTTTTAGGGCCACAAAAGATAATTTAGGTTTTCATTTCGTTTTCGAGATATTCGCAAAAAGGTGTGGGTCTGCTAGGTTAACGTCAAGCTAGCAGACCCACAAAATAAATTTGATTTTATTTTAAATAAAAAATATATCAAAATTAGGAGCTATTTAGGTGCTTTTTAGGGCCACACAAGATAATTTAGGTTTTCATTTTGTTATCGAGATATTCGCAAAAAAGTGTGGGTCTGCTAGGTTAACGTCAAGCTAGCAGACCCACAATTTAAATTTCATTTTTTTTAAATAAAAAGTATTAGGAGCTATTTAGGTGCTTTTTAGGGCCACAAAAGATAATTTAGTTTTTCATTTCGTTTTCGAGATATTCGCAAAAAGGTGTGGATCTGCTAGGTTAACGTCAAGCTAGCAGACCCACAACTTAAATTTCATTTTATTTTAAATAAACAATATATCAAAATTAGGAGCTATTTAGGTGCTTTTTAGGGCCACAAAAGATAATTTAGGTTTTCATTTTGTTTTCGAGATATTCGCAAAAAAGTGTGGGTCTGCTAGGTTAACGTCAAGCTAGCAGACCCACAATTTAAATTTCATTTTTTTTAGATAAAAAGTATATCAAAATTAGGAGCTATTTAGGTGCTTTTTAGGGCCAAAAAAGATAATTTAGGTTTTCATTTCGTTTTCGAGATATTCCAAAAAAGGTGTGGGTCTGCTAGGTTAACGTCAAGCAAGCAGACCCACAATTTAAATTTCATTTTTTTTATATAAAAAGTATATCAAAATTTGGAGCTATTTAGGTGCTTTTTAGGGCCACAAAAGATAATTTAGGTTTTCATTTCGTTTTCGAGATATTCGCAAAAAGGTGTGGGTCTGCTAGGTTAACGTCAAGCTAGCAGACCCACAATTTAAATTTCATTTTTTTTAAATCAAAAGTATATCAAAACTAGGAGCTATTTAGGTGCTTTTTAGGGCCAAAAAACATAATTTAGGTTTTCATTTCGTTTCCGAGATATTCGCAAAAAGGTGTGGGTCTGCTAGGTTAACGTCAAGCTAGCAGACCCACAACTTAAATTTCATTTTATTTTAAATAAAAAATATATCAAAATTAGGAGCTATTTAGGTGCTTTTTAGGGCCACAAAAGATAATTTAGGTTTTCATTTTGTTTTCGAGATATTCGCAAAAAAGTGTGGGTCTGCTAGGTTAACGTCAAGCTAGCAGACCCACAATTTAAATTTCATTTTTTTTAAATCAAAAGTATATCAAAACTAGGAGCTATTTAGGTGCTTTTTAGGGCCAAAAAACATAATTTAGGTTTTCATTTCGTTTTCGAGATATTCGCAAAAAGGTGTGGGTCTGCTAGGTTAACGTCAAGCTAGCAGACCCACAATTTAAATTTCATTTTTCAATCTTTTTTGCGAATATCTCGAAAACGAAATGAAAACCTAAATTATCTTTTGTGGCCCTAAAAAGCACGTAAATAGCTCCTAAATTTGATATACTTTTTATTTAAAAAAAATGAAATTTAAATTGTGGGCCTGCTAGCTTGACGTTAACCTAGCAAACCCACACTTTTTGCGAATATCTCGAAAACGAAATGAAAACCTAAATTATCTTTTTTGGCCCTAAAAAGCACCTAAATAGCTCCTAGTTTTGATATACTTTTTATTTAAAAAAAATGAAATTTAAATTGTGGGTCGGCTAGCTTGACGTTAACCTAGCAGACCCACACTTTTTTGCGAATATCTCGAAAACGAAATGAAAACCTAAATTATCTTTTGTGGCCCTAAAAAGCACCTAAATAGCTCCTAATTTTGATATACTTTTTATTTAAAAAAATGAAATTTAAATTGTGGGTCGGCTAGCTTGACGTTAACCTAGCAGACCCACACTTTTTTGTGAATGTCTCGAAAACGAAATGAAAACCTAAATTATCTTTTGTGGCCCTAAAAAGCACCTAAATAGCTCCTAATTTTGATATACTTTTTATTAAAAAAAAAAAATGAAATTTAAATTGTGGGTCTGCTAGCTTGACGTTAACCTAGCAGACCCACACCTTTTTGCGAATATCTCGAAAACGAAATGAAAACCTAAATTATCTTTTTGGCCCTAAAAAGCACCTAAATAGCTCCTAATTTTGATATACCTTTTATTTAAAAAAAATGAAATTTAAATTGTGGGTCTGCTAGCTTGACGTTAACCTAGCAGACCCACACCTTTTTGCGAATATCTCGAAAATGAAATGAAAACCTAAATTATCTTCTGTGGCCCTAAAAAGCACCTAAATAGCTCCTAATTTTGATATATTTTTTATTTAAAATAAAATGAAATTTAAGTTGTGGGTCTGCTAGCTTGACGTTAACCTAGCAGACCCACACTTTTTTGCGAATATTTCGAAAACCAAATGAGCACCTAAATTATCTTTTGTGGCCCTAAATAGCACCTAAAATGCACTTAATTCTCAAACAACTTAAACTTATTTTTGAGCACTTGGGTCTGCCAGCTTTATGCACGCAACTCCTGTTAAGACTATGTTCAAGACAATTAACGTCATACTAAGTTCGACGCCAAGAATTACATTTGCCAACGCATTTCTCAATTCTAAAATGCTTCCCCAGGTTCCCGAAATATATCTATGTTGTACGATTTAAAACACGATTTTAGTTGGTTTCCAGTGAATTGAAACGACTCGGTGGCGTAGTGCCACACGTAGCATCTGTTCATCTTAAAGAAACAGCAGAGTTCGGTGCCTTGTATTGCTAACTTACCAAAACATAATTTATTAAAGCTTTCAGATCACATTTTGAAGAACTTCGCTCTGAGATTGTGTATCTTTCTGACTGAGTGAAGCAATAATAAACACGGAAACAATATGAACATTCACAGTTAGCTGCATACCGATAATTATAATTTTTTTTATTAATATTTTTAAAACATCCCGCATACTGAAAGGTTTGAATTTTTATTATTGAAATGATTATGACTGGCGTAGATTAGATTATTAAATCCAGTTTGATAATCCTATCATTAAAAATTATTTATTGAATTGATAAGGTAAAAAAACACCTGCTCAGTAATGACGCTTTCTTTTCTAAAAATAATGTCGTCCTTTTGATTCTTCTCCGCCTGCCCGTAAGTTTGCGTGTTCCTTTCACAAAATATTTTCCACTGAATAAGAAAAGGGGTACCATTACCTACGCACCAGAGGTTTACGCCGATCACTTTATCGGCGGCGGCGGCGGCGTACGCCGGTTTTCTTACTTTAAAAAGCTTGATTTTTCTATTTAAAAAAATAGTATTTAGGAAAGGTTTTGTTTGTATGTATTTAAGGAAATCGACGTATTGGCCATTTCGGAAAGATCCGGGGTTTTTGCCTCAAGATCTCGCAGACCGTTCAAAAATTTTCAGGAGTAGCTCCTTGCGGAGGGATTGTCCCTCGTTCACTTACTCCAGAGAGGTTTCGGCGACTTACGGTTGCTATTAATGGTCTATTAATACTCATGACTCTCGTGGCACAGGGCGCCTCCAGTTTTTTCGGCTGTTTTTAAGAGTTACAATTCCCGATGTGCGAACAGTAGCAATCCCGACCACCAGTCGCTATCACGCCTCCTGACCCTCACACGATATGCCAGCACAGAATCTATAGGACTGCGACTTCGAACTCATACCTTCGTCGACGTCATTTTCCTAGAAGCTCTAGGTGTAGCTCCGAAGACTTTCCAACGGATGCTTATGTCGCGCTATACTGCCGAGCTACACCAGAGAAACACCTTGAAACGTTAGAGAGTGACCATTATGGATGAACGCGTAGCTTCAGTTTTTCAGACTGGTTCGACTGTCCACTACGTTAGGGTTGTAGCACACACGGTCATTATTTCGACTGTCTTGGGAAAGCTTTTGCTTCACCACTTTGAGTGTTCTTGCGAAGGACAAAGCCTCACCTGGTAAATACATATATGTGCCTACATATTCACATTTGTAAAAGGAACCGTAACGTGTAGGTGATATTTAGACTTGGTTGATAGGCTATAATCAATGTGATTCACTCCAAGGGACTAGTTTTGGATAGGGCCGCCATCTTTATGTCAAACCGGGAGACTTGGGTGTTGAAGGATGAAGTGTGAAAATTAAAATTAATATTTCAGACGCTATTATATAGTCTCGCAAAAAAACAACAGATTTTTAAATGTATGCCCAAATGATTTTTCAAAACTTTCTCATACGTACATATATCCTTAACTTAAGTATGAGGTAAGAATCATTTCAAAGGAGTGTTTATGCCCCTAGAACCTACTCAAGGATTTTGCATCACTGATTTGGCTTATTCTTTCAGCCAATCGCAATATAAATTTTTTAAAAAAATCGGCACCTTTTTTGCTTTTTTTTAACAACTTGAGGACAATTTGAAAACAATTTGAAACGCCTTGGGCAATTTTATTTGAATTCATTGTTCATTATTTTTTGGAAAAAATATGCAAAGTGAGCATATAAATTTATTATATAACTTTTCTTTTAGTGTTTTGTTTTAATAACTTGGTGAATTGGGTGATGCAAAGTCCGTGACATCGAAAACGTCTGTTTTTTATACTCAGTTGAGCAGAGCTCACAGAGTATATTAAGTTTGATTGGATAACGGTTGGTTGTACATTTATAAAGGAATCGAGATAGCTATAGACTTCCATATATCAAAATAATCAGGATCGAAAAAAAATTTGATCGAGCCATGTCCGTCCGTCCGTTAACACGATAACTTGAGTAAATTTTGAGGTATCTTGATGAAATTTGGTATGTAGGTTCCTGAGCACTCATCTCAGATCGCTATTTAAAATGAACGATATCGGACTATAACCACGCCCACTTTTTCGATATCGAAAATTTCGAAAAACCGAAAAAGTGCGATAATTCATTACAAAAGACAGATAAAGCGACGAAACTTGGTAAATGAGTTGGACCTATGACGCAGAACGGAAAATTAGTAAAATTTTGGACAATGGGTGTGGCACCGCCCACTTTTAAAAGAAGGTAATTTAAAATTTTGCAAGCTGTAATTTGGCAGTCGTTGAAGGTATCATGATGAAATTTGGCAGGAACGTTACTCCTATTACTATATGTACGCTTAATAAAAATTAGCAAAATCGTAGAAGGACCACGCCCACTTTTAAAAAAAAATTTTTTTAAAGTAAAATTTTAACAAAAAATTTAATATCTTTACAGTATATAAGTAAATTATGTCAACATTCAACTCCAGTAATGATGTAGTGCAACAAAATACAAAAATAAATGAAAATTTCAAAATGGGCGTGGCTCCGCCCTTTTAATTTGTCTAGGATACTTTTAACGCCATAAGTCGAACAAAAATTAACCAATCCTTTTGAAATTTGGTAGGGCATAGATTTTATGACGTTAAATGTTTTCTGTGAAAATGGGCGGAATCGGTTGATGCCACGCCCAGTTTTTATACACAGTCGTCCGTCTGTCCTTCCGCATGGCCGTTAACACGATAACTTGAGAAAAAATCGACATATCTTTAATGAACTTAGTTCACGTGCTTACTTGAACTCATTTTATCTTGGTATGAAAAATGAACGAAATCCGACTATGACCACGCCCACTTTTTCGATATCGAAAATTGCGAAAAATGAAAAAAATGCCATAATTCTATACCAAATACGAAAAAAGGGATGAAATATGGTAAGGTAATTGGATTGTTTTATTGACGCGAAATATAACTTTAGAAAAAACTTTATAAAATGGTTGTGGCACCTACCATATTAAGTAGAAGAAAATGAAAAAGTTCTGCAGGGCGAAATAAAAAACCCTTAAAATCTTGGCAGGTATTATATATATAAATAAATTAGCGGTATCCAACAGATGATGTTCTAGGTCACCCTGGTCCACATTTTGGTCGATATCTGGAAAACGCCTTTACATATACAACTACCACCACTCCCTTTTAAAACTCTCATTAATACCTTTAATTTGATACCCATATCGTACAAACTCATTCTAGAGTCACCCCTGGTCCACCTTTATGGCGATATCTCGAAAATGCGTCCACCTATAGAACTAAGCCCCACGCCCTTTTAAAATACTCATTAACACCTTTCTTTTGATACCCATATCGTACAAACATATTCTAAAGTCACCCCTGGTCCACCTTTATGGCGATATCTCGAAAAGGCGAACACCTATAGAACGAAGGCCCACTCCCTTTTAAAAATACTCATTAACACCTTTCATTTGATACCAATATCGCACAAACAAAGTCTAGAGTCACCCCTGGTCCACCTTTATTGCGATACCTCGAAAAGGCGTCCACCTATAGAACTAAGGCCCACTGCCTTTTAAAATACTCATTAACTCCTTTCGTTTGATACCCATATTGCACAAACGAATTCTAGAGTCACCCCTGGCCCACCTTTATGGCGATATCTCGAAACGGCGTCCACCTATGGAACTAAGGATTACTCCCTTTTAAAAAACTCATTAACACCTTTCTTTTGATACCTATATTGTACAAACAAATTCTAGAGTCACCCCTGCTTCACCTTTATGGCGATATTTCGAAACGGCGTCCACCTATGGAACTAAGGATTACTCCCTTTTAAAATACTCATTAACACCTTTCATTTGATACCCATATCGTACAAACGCATTCTAGAGTCAACCCTGATCCACCTTTATGGTTATATCCCTAAATGGCGTCCACCTATAGAACTATGGCCCACTCCCTCATAAAATACTCTTTAATGCCTTTCATTTGATACGCATGTCATACAAACACATTCCAGGGTTTCCCTCGGTTCATTTTCCTACATGGTTATTTTCCCTTATGTTGTCACCATAGCTCTCAACTGACTTAACCTTCCTTACTTGTTTAAATAACTTTTGAACAGTTAGAAAGAGTTAAATTTCGCAATTAGTTTCTTATAACTGGCAGTGATGCGCATCCGTTGACACCACTATCGATCATATCCGACCAATTTTCGACATGACAAATAAATGGCCTAAACAGCAGTCTTAAACGAGTAGAAAATATATTAACGCGCCGGACGCCGCCGCCGCCGCCGTGCCGATATTTTTGACATTCGGCGGCGGCGTAGCAAAAACGACCCTAATCGGCGGCGTATATCTCTACTACGCACAAGCCTCCTTGCAGACCGCCTGGTGATTTAGGTAAAAAGTTAGAATTTAAAATTGCAAAATGAGGGTAACATTTTTAACAGGCAATAATACGTCATAAGTTAAATTCAAACTTCTTTATGTACTTTTCATTAGATCTTTTTTAAACAAATTGAGTTTTTCTCTGTTGACAAAAAACTGTACTGGAAAATAATAAGCTCAGTGGTAAACAATGAAGGAGCGGCAAAAAACATGTATTAAAATTATATTAAATAAGCGGCTAATTACGCGTCGACGTGCTCTTATACTTAAACGCGTTATTCTATTCGCCGTTCGTTTGACTCTGCTACTCAATCCCACAACTTACGAATCAACCACCTTTTCATTTAAATTTTCTCTGTTTAATTTTAATTTCCGTCGCGAGAGTATTGTTAATTTAACTCTTCTCTCAAGCATTATCACTGCCTTTATTTTATATTCTCTATTATTTAATACTGAATACTGCGGCCACCGTGGTGTGATGGTAGCGTACTCCGCCTATCACACCGTATGTCCTGGGTTCGCACCCCGGACAAAGCAACATCAAAATTTTAGAAATAAGGTTTTTCAATTAGAAGAAAATTTTTCTAAGCGGGGTCGCCCCTCGGCAGTGTTTGGCAAGCGCTCCGGGTGTATTTCTGCCATGAAAAGTTCTCAGTGAAAATTCATCTGCCTTGCAGAATGCCGTTCGGAGTCGGCATAAAACATGTAGGTCCCGTCCGGCCAATTTGTAGGGAAAATCAAGAGGAGCACGACGCAAATTGGAAGAGAAGCTCGGCCTTAGATCTCTTTGGAGGTTATCGCGCCTTATATTTATTTATTTTTATTATTTAATACTCTCTCTATAATTCCCACTCATTTCTCCCCTACTGAAATAATTCTCTTGCTTTAGCTGTCAAATATGCTTTTCTTCTATTTTGCCTAAACTTTTCGCATCTTCTTAGGGTATTTCTTTTTCGTAAACATTACTCAGTTTCTCTTTTTTATTTATTTTTGTGCATTTATGCGCTTTTTTTTTTTGTAATTCAATATATAATTATTTGCTTTTTATATTACCTTTATATTGATTTTTCCTTCCTAATAAATTATTTCTGTTTTTTTTTTTGGTTTATTTCCTTCCTTAATTCGTAAGCACGTTTTTGTGTGCTGTAATTGCATGTGACGTTAACGTCTCTTTTGTTTAATGAACGTGTGTTAAGAATTCCAATATATTCTCATTATTTATGCATTTCAACCGGCATACGTCAGTAATTCTCCACCTGCTTATCGTTAAATGCTTTGAAGTAGAACATTGAGAAATCTATAATTACTCACTTATTTTCGATTGAAATGATTCTTTTTTAGTTTTGACTAATGTCAGCCTTCTTTTATATATGGTCAGCTTATATTTAATACCCTCCAACCGCAATGATACCGAAAATGAGTTTAAGGTGGTTAAATAATCTCTGACTCAGCTTTCATATCTGACATTGGCGTTAATGTTAAATTAACTTGATTATTGATTGCGATTTTTGGGGTTTCGAATATATGTACAAATTGATTGCTAACTGATTAACAAATAATAGTAATTTCTAAAAATTTTAAAATCAGAAAATACGTTAATCAATCAAAAATATTTTAAAAATATTCGTTAATTGATTAAAAAAGATGAGTTATTTCTGAGAATTTTCAAAATCTGAATAATGAACAGATTTAGTCCAAAAAATTTAAAATCCGTACAAATTCTAACTCCTTGAAAACAAATAAATCTAATTGATTAGTACATATGATTTATCGAATATTAATTGAAGTCATAAATTTGTTTATATAACAAAATTAGGTACTTGAAAAATTGGCATCATTCAGGAAAATTTATATAACAGTTGTTCAATAGTTGAGAAAAATATTCGCTTATCTGTCGCTTCCTCTCTACTTCATGTTACGTGTTTTGTCAACAAAAGTTGCGCTGTATAAATACGCCCTTATACTTTAAACACACACTTTAATGCTTTTAACCAGACATCGAAAATATCTATTAACAATTTAAAAGGTTTTGAAAATAGCATGAAAGTTAAGCCAAATATTCAGATATTCCTTGAAAACTAAAATTCAAAGACAAAAAAAAGTTTTTTTTTGTCTCAGAAAAAACCTTACAGTTTGAAATTTTCGTTCTTTCTCTGATTATTGTTTTGAAAAACTTGAACAACTCAAACGAAAATAATATTATAGAAAATTTTTCTGAGAAAAACATTTAATACTGTAAATACACTATGCGCAGGAATAGGGTTGCAGCAAACAATGCCATTGTTGTTGTTGTATTAACGATAAAGAGACTCCCCGACGGCTTTGTGAAGTGTTATCGATGTTGATGGTCCTTTTCCGGATATAGATCCGGTACGTTCCGATAACAAAGCACCATTAAGGTACTAGGCCGACCATCTCGGGAACCATTTATATGACCACATTAAACCTTCTAGGCCATGCCGCCCTCCCCACCCCGTAAATCTATGAGGAAGAAGTTCCGAGGTCGCCAGAGCCTCGGCTGTTAATGAAACAGGAATCGTCACGATAGGTGAGGTTGACAATTGGGTTGGAGAAGCTAACCCTTGAGAGGGTTACGCTACACAACCCCTTGAATCAATTTGGTATTTTAGTCACCTCTTAAGACAGGCATACCTACCGCGGGTATATTCTAAACCTCATAACCCGCGGGCGAACATTTGAAAAATTTAGGTTAGGTTAGGTTGAACTGGCCGGTCCATGAGCACCTCACATAGACTGATTGAGTCCATAGTGTTACCAGAAGTTCGTTTTAACGACCAAACTGAAAAACCCTATCAAAAACCAGGACCTATGTTATAAAATAACTCCGTCCTCTTGGCAAATACGGAAGCTTCCTAGGACTTAAGCCAATTGCTTCTTCTAGATCTGACAGCTGTATCACTCCTAATAGCAGGAGTCTTAGCCTGGCAAGCGCAGGGCACGAGCACAGGACGTGTTCGATCGTTTCCTTCTCCAACCCGAACTTCCTACATCTGCTATCACTGACCAAGCCTAATTTAAAGGCATGTGACGCCAGAAGGCAGTGTACAGTCAGAATACCCGTCATGCGTCTACAGTCCTCTCTTTTTAATGATAGAAGCAACTTTGTTAGTCTAAGGTTGTAAGACCTACACATAACCTTCGACACTTTACAGCCCCGCACTTGAACCCACACCTTTCCCGCTTGGTCAATCATGTGCACCTCTCACCTTCGCTTAATCTCGCCCAGTCTAATTGGGACGTCTACGGAGCAAGCTTCAAGGGATGCGCCCTTTTTAGCTAGTTCGCCCGCTTTTTCATTCCCATCTATTCCCATATGCCCTGGGACAGTGGCAAATTTAAAACACCACATAATAACGAAGCACGGAAGATTTCTAGACGGTTTCAAGTCTAATTTAGAAAATAGCGAACCACCAAAAAAGAAAATTAAAATTTCATACTCGATACAACCAGAGTCCTTTAAGAATTCGTTAATAAAAATTGTAACAAAAGATGGGCGGCCTTTGGGGCAATTGCACAGTGAAGGGTTCAGGGAGATAGTGGTTCCCATCTACAAAACCTTAATATGAATCCAGTCAACTCCCACAATGTTATGGAGTTAATAAGTAATCGTGCTATTGAAATAAAAAACCAAATAAAAATGTGGTTGAAAAAAAAAAATAGTGTCAATTAAAATTGATGCGGCTACTCGGCTTGACCGCTCAATATTAGGCACTAACCTACAGTATATTGGTATTCAAAATTAGTAGTTGTTGTAAAAACTCTCGGAATGAGACCATGATCACACCCACACACTGGGGACAAAATAAAAAGGACGATATTGCGAACTCTTGAGGAATATGATATTAGGCTAGAGCAAATTTATAGGTATTGTATACATCAGGGCGCTAAAAAAAATTGCTAAAATATGCCTCTCTGTTGACCAGGAGCTCATAAACGCTCACCAAAGTTCGAAACTCAGTACCTTTTTGGATGAGGTGGCTCAAAATATAGTAGCTGTAGTTGCTGAAATTGACAATTTTGAAAGCCTTCATACACGCTTGACGGTATATGAAGACATTTTTACTTATCAAAATATTCGCTTTACATCTCCTGAGCTATTTGAATTAGCCTTAGACATTCTTGGTGTCCCTGATACGCAAGTATCAGTAGAAAGATCATCTTCTTCTTTGAATTTCATTTTACGGGGTAGAACTTAAGCGATGAAACGCTTGAAAAACTATTACTTGTAAAGCTTAACTCATAAGTTCTTGTTCACTTTATTATCTTCAAAACTAAAATTTTTGTGTTGCTATAAGACAAAAAAAGTTTAAAAATCATCTTTTTTGTTGATTTAGGGTTTTTTGTTTTACATTTTATAGTTTGTTTCATTGAAGTACAAAAAAAATAATATTTTTTAACAATTATTTTCAATCTGCTTTTAACTCATCCGTATATTTGACATGATGATCTCAACTGATGCCTTAATTGAAATATTTTGAGTTTTCTTAAATGCAGAATTATCTATAAAATCTCAATTTATTAGTGTCAAGCAAAATTTGTCCCGCAAAGTAGACTATAAATGTGATTCAACATGTGGTTTATGCAAATATGAAGAAAATAGGTGACCAGAAAAATGCAATCAAAAGCAGGTATCAAATTTAAAATGAAAATAAATTTATATCTTGAAATATGCCAATGTCAGCTATGAAGGATGCCTAACAATCGCGGAAATTTTTAAAAAGAACAAGGGTAGTTGAAGGAAGAAATTTGCATAGCTGACAAGAAATATAAATGTAAATGTGCACGGGCAAAAGAGAGGCAGGAGAAACATAATATTTACTGAAGAAAGTGGATGCTTTTAGGAAGGACTAGTAACATCTACATACATACGTATGTGTGTGCGTGTATTTGCGTATATTTCTGGAAAATTCGAATACATTTTAATGCGCCTTAAATTATACTTCTACAAATCACTTTGACTCACATTTTCCGCTGTTCGCCTATTAATTTTTAACTGCTAGGTAAATTTGTATGCAAAATTTAATAACAAATAAGAAAATAATGATAAGACTTAGAAGAATTATTCAGGAAGCGCTTCTGCATATTTGCATATACAAACACTGGCACATGTTTAGCATATAAATATGTAATATTTGAAGAAAATACACAAACGCAGTTGAAGCAACAGTAGCAGGTTCGCAGGAATAGAAGGCATACAAGCGAATTAAGGTGCAAAATTTGAATGCTCTTACACTCACACATTTATCAAATGCATTAAAATTATTTGTACATTTTTTTTGGAGCTGAGAAGCACAATTTCGTCATACCCATAAATAATTACAAACATAAGTATTCATACACAAGGAAGAAGGACTCGTTTTGCGACGCGCTCTAACGATTCAACGATTACGACGTTGTGGCGTAAGCGTGCTACAATTACTGTAGTTAGTTGTACAACGAGTGCGAATTCGAAGCGTAAATTTTAAAATTTTATATACATAGGTATTTAGGAGCATATGCATGCAAGTACAGTCGCACGCAGTCAAAATGGGAAGGTTTAAAAAAAAAGACTCATGAAATTTCGCGATGACACTTTTGTAGTAAATTTTTTTACAATGTTTTAAGGTTTTTTTTTTGTTTTGGTTCCTAAAGTTGCAATTGAAATTTGGAAAATTTTAATTGAAGCTTAAAAAATTTAAATTAATGTTCAAATATTTATTTGAACTGTTGAGTGGAATATCATTCTTCCTGTTGTTATTGTTGTAGCGAAAGGACACTCACCGAAGGCCTTTGTTGTGTTATCGATATTGATGGTCTTTTGTCGGATGCAGATGCGGTACGTTCCGGTAACAAGCACCATTAGGGCACCAGCCCGACCATCTCCTGAAGGAGTTAGTATGACCACATGAAACCTTCAAGGCCATTACGCCCTCCCATCCTCTAGATCCGTGAGTAACTTGGGGTCGCCACAGCCTCGGCTGCTGTTTCGAAAACGCCCTTTCTCACAAAAGGTTTATAAAACGCCCTATTTCAAAATTTGGTTTCAAAAATGCCCTATCTAAACACAAATTCAATATATTTTGACGTGTGATAGCTTTTATGAAAAAAAATGTTGAAATAGGGTATTTTAAAACAGAAACCCAGATAGGGTGATATGTCACTCAGCAGTCGATTTCTATTCCAGAAAAATACGAATTATGTTTGGGATTTCCAATTCAAGTTCAGAATAGTTCATTGGAAAGTTAGTTAATTTCTGCACGCATATTGAAATTTTCTTAACTTCAATTGCAACTTTTTGAACTAAAACTGAAAAAGGTGCTGTTTACTTGACGAACTACAATTGAATTTTCAAATGTAGCTATGTAAACATGAAGTGCAAATTACTTTCATTGTTTCTACAAAATTTACAAAAGCTCATAAAATTTGCATACATATTTCAAATCTAGAGACTGTTACAGTTATAAGTCTTAATACAAAAATCACTTTTTAAAAATTATATTATTTTTTTTTGCTCAGAAAAGAATAATTTCTTAAATTTTTTTTACTTCGCTCGGAAGATAACAATTATTTTTTGGGTTTTTTATTTCCCTCGAAAATTAATAGTAATGTATTAGTTTTCTTATTTTTGTTTAGGAAAATTTTTTTTATACGTAAATATCTTCGATTTGCTAAGAATGTTCCCCATATGATCCTTAAATAATCCCGAAGTGGTCCGAAACAGCCTCGAAATAGCGCTGAGCTAAGCACGGCGGCCACCGTGGTGTGATGGTAGCGTGCTTCACACCCCGGGCAAAGCAAAATCAACATTTTAGAAATAAGGTTTTTCAATTAGAAGAAATTTTTTCTAAGCCGGGTCGCCCCTAGGCAGTGTTTGGCAAGCGCTCCGGGTGTATTTCTGCCATGAAAAGCTCTCAGTGAAATCTCATCTGCCTTGCAGATGCCGTTGGGAGTCGGCATAAAACATGTAGGTCCCGTCCGGCCAATTTGTAGGGAAAATCAAGGGGAGCACGACGCAAATCAGAAGAGAAGGTCGGCCTTGGATCCCTTCGGAGGTTATCGCGCCTTACATTTATTTTATTTTTAAGCCCGAAACGGTCTGGAAATGATGTCAAAATAGTCCCAAAAAAACAACGAAATCATACGGTAATCTCGAATTGATTCGGAGCATAGTGCTCGAAAATAACCCTGGAAAATGACCATGAATTGCACACGAAAAAACCCCAAAATGATCCCGAGCTACTGTCTATATTTATCCAAAATAATCCAGAGAACAATGTCTAAATGATCCGCAGACAGCTTGGCAATTATTCCGATACAGACACGAATTTTTTTCTGAAAACAATGAAATTAAAGTAAAATTATGGCGAAAACAGTCTCCAACTAAACCCAAAAGTATCCCAGAAAAATCTGGAAATCCCAAAACAACCCCAAAATGATCGGTAAATATTTCGGGATCAGGTGCAAATGGATCCTGAACGGAATCCCAAAATGATCCGAATACCATGCCTAAGTGATCCGCAAAAAGTCCAGTAAATGTCCCGAAATAAACAGGAATTTTTCAGTCTCGAATCTATCCCGGAAACCTCGTCGAGTAGTCGTAAATAGTTCCCGAAATGAATCGGAGACAACGCGGAGATTATCTTTGTAAAGTACCGCAAACAATACGAAATTAGCCGGATATATACCCGAAGTGCATCGCAAATCAACTCTACCTGGACGCAAAGAATTTCCGCAACGATCTCAAAGTAGTCACAATGAGATCTCAAACAAGTGCTGCAGATCCTCCCTGCATGGTTTTAAAGCAAAATGATCTGAATAAAAATAAAATCTGGCGGTGTCTAAGTGTAAGGTGGATGACACAGTTCACCTTTTTGAAATTGCTTAGACCTGATTTATGTATGTATATAAAAATAATTTTTTTTGAATTTAAAATTTTATAAATCCTTTATAGATTTTACTTGGATTTGACCCACATACCCCACATACTGTTTGTCCAGGGCGGAAAGGCGGCATATCGATTAAAAAAATAACTGTTTCCAGTGAAGCCGCGAGGCCGACATCTCGGAATAGTTTCGATATGATCTTTAAAAAATGCTACAATGGTCCAAAACTTGTAAATTTTTTGGAAATAGTGTTGTATTGGTCTCCAAATGATACATATTTCCGAAATCCCAAAACAGTCCGAAAATTGTTGCAAAATAGAATCATACTGATGCTGAAACCAATACCGAAATAGTCTCCCAATTACCCAAAAATAATTCAGAAAACAACACTAAACTGAGCGCGATATGTTCCCCGAATGAATCCGGAATTATACCGACATCGAGTTCTTAGTAATCCGAAAATAACCCGAAATGAGCGCGAACTAATCCCGGAAAAAACTGGAAAATCGTCTCGAAACTATACCGAAGTAGTCACAAACAGTTCCTCAAAGCAATTCCGAATAGCCCGGCAATTATCTTCAGATAGGCTCGAGAATAATCTCTAAACTATCTGGAGATGGTCCCGAATTAATCCTGAAACTCCCCTTTCTGAAATCAAGATAAGATGTTTCTTCTCATTTACTACAAAAATATATACTGTCTCATTTTCATTGTGACTGACTGTAAATATATGTAGGCATCTGTATAGGCATTTGCATGGCAAACGAGTTTGGTGAGCGGAGAGCAACTTAAATATGCGCAAGGAGCGGTGAGAGGGTTTTTAGGCAACATAAGAAGGATACAAGGATAGTAACAACACGACGTAAAATTATTTGTGTTTTTTTGTTGTTCTTGCTGTTTCACGTTTTGTGTGTGTTTAACAGACAAGGCAAAAAAAATCAAAAGTTAGTAGAATGTTAGTTAAAACGTCGCTCAGCCACCACACAATTTGCCAATTCATAGCAATGTTGGCCAGTACCTTTTCAGTGAATGCTCTGAGCAGTGCGTTTTGTACTGAGCTGCAGGATGTGTGAGCTGCTTGCAAAGAGAATACAAAAATATTTTGTGTTGAAAATTTCTAAGCAAAAATTTGTATAAACTTTACACATAAAAATAAGTGAATTTGTTTTTATGAATAAATGCAGCTAACATAATTACATCATCAACTTGCAAGGATATTCATTATGCTTACAAATTATGTGCAAAATAAAACAACAAAAGTGTATTTAATTTAAGGTGCCAGTGCTGCAATGGCAGTGGCCGCCAGCTATCTGTGGCGCGGTGATAAATCAATAGCAAAGCAAAGAATGTATGTTTTGTTGTATTTTAGTGATTAACCGTGTCTAATGCAGCTGCCAAATTGGCAAGAAAATTATTTCACTGCGGTAGTAAAGGTTTCCAAGTTGTGAGTTAATGTTGAAAATTAAAATGAAATGAAGTGAAACTGGAAAAGTTATTGCAAATAATTTCAATTGTACTAAAACAAAATTGTTATAGATTTTTTTTTTAGTTTAGCGCCGGGGCGTAGCCATCTGCTGAGCAATTGGCCCAACAACACCACCATCGCTTTTATGAGCTTCTTATACGTAAAGTGATTTAAGTTCTTTAGGAAAGCTTTGAAATTTAGTAGAAGCTTGAAATTTCACAGTAAAATTCTTAATACATTTTCGTTAAAACATTTCAATTTAATTATATTACTACCTATTTAAAGTACACATATTAATATTTGTGAAAATTTATTCTGTGACGCATGGAAATTATTAATATGGACAAGCGCCTTTGTTAGATTAAATGAAATCGCTGACAGTACGTCCGTTAGATATGGGCGCTTAATTGGCATTTTTCATTCAGCCTAGTAATTTACCAAAAGGCAATTTCCGCTATGGAATTAACTAAAAATAAGTAAGGACTGGACTGTCTTCATACCTTTCATGAATGGGGCTGAACAATAATCTTATCCCTTTCGTAATCTCCAAATAATCGGATGTATAAGATAAGAAATATAAAGTGAACAGTTGTACATACCGAAACGATTTTTAAGATAAATATAAAATAAAAAATGGCAAAAAACCCCCTTATCTAAACGATCGGTTGTATGGGATATATATTATATATAGCTCCGATCGAAATGATTTTTACAGGAAATCTTCTATGATATATTAGAATATATATCACCAAGTTTCACGTTTTTATATTGGAAACTAAGGGAGAAATGGCCAAAAAACTTTCTATCTGAACGATCGGTTGTATGGGATATATATTATACATAGCTCCGATCGAAATGATTTTTTCATGAAATCTTCTATGATATATTAGAATAAATATCACCAAGTATAACGTTTTTATATTGGAAATTAAGGGAGAAATGGCTAAAAATCTTTCTATCTGAACGATCGGTTGTATGGGATATATATTATACATAGCTCCGATCGAAATGATTTTTTCATGAAATCTTCTATGATATATTAGAATAAATATCACCAAGTATAACGTTTTTATATTGGAAATTAATGGAGAAATTGCCAAAAATCTTTCTAGCTGAACGATCGGCTGTATGGGATATATACTATATATAGCTCCGATCAAAGTGATTTTTTCAGAAAATCTTTAATATATTGAAATATATATCACCGAGTTTCACTTTCTAAATTGCGGCAGGAATGACCATAATCGTCTTATCTGATTGATCGGTTGTGTGGGAGATATATGTTACAGTGGTCCGATCCTACCGGATCCGACAAATCTAGATCTAATATAATACAAAAATACATCCTTGTGTCAAATTTCATTGAGATATCTCAAAACTTGAGGGACTAGTTTGCGTTCAAACAGACAGACGGACGGACGGACGGACAGACAGACGGACATGACTATATCAACTCAGTTCGTCGCCCTGATCGATTCGGTATACTTAATGCTGAGTTTATCTTCTTAATTTCTCAACGTCGGACCAAAGTTAATATACCATTTCAGTTCATGAAAGGTATAATAATGAAAACTAAACGTAAGAACTGCTAAACTACAGAGACCCAGTGGCAAAAGAGTGCAATGGAAAATCCGATTGTAAAGTTGATTTAAAAAAAATCTACGTGAAGGAAAATTTTAATAATTCTTCATTTCGTTAAGGTCTTATTGAGATCAGTGGTTAGTAGATGCAAAGAGCTCGTAAGTGCCAGATATTCCCTTCAGTGACTGTGCGAAGTGGTCGATTTGCCCCCGCTAGCGGCACGTAATTAATAAACTCTTAAAGTTAATTGGATATCTTGAATTGTTTTTTCTTGGAATTTAGAAAAAGTTTAGGTTATAAGAAAGTAAGGGTATTCTCTGATTCTAAAATTTTTGTTTTTGAATTTCAACATTCTTTCAAAATTTTGAAGTTCATCATCATAATTAATTGGCGCTTAACCGCCTAAGTGATTTTGGCCGTTTCGTAACAAGTCATGTCAGCTATTCCTGTTTCGCGACAACTGACGCCATTAGAAGAACCAAGCGAGGTCAAGTTTTCCTGCACCTGACTCGCCCAAATCAGTAGAGGTCACGCCTTAAACTGCTTCGAAACTGCGGTGTCGACTGAAATGCTTTCTTGGCGAAGCCTGTGGGCTTTTACCCGCTATACTATTTTCAACGACTCGGAAATCAAAAATTATGATTCCGTGCGTCATGCATATGCGCCCCTCGTGTCGGTTTGGGGGGCTTTGAAGGGTAAAACCGTTGGGATTATCTGCGTAAAAACAAAAAAAAAAAAGCTCATACAGCACATCATTATACATACCCCCTTCGATACCATAAATCTTTAGAACTTTTCTTTAGAACACTCAAAAAGCCGTCTCATCTTCTCTCGACATTATCCATTATTCGGAGCCATACATGATGACAGGTATGATGAGCGACTTGTAGAAAATGATTTTTGTTCATCGAGAGAGGCCTTTACTTTTCAATTGCCTACTCAGCTCAAAGAATCATGTTGCAAGATTTCAAAGCTGATATCGTTTTCGCTGTTAATGTTGTTTCCCAGATATAGGAAGTCTCTCACAGTCTCAACGTTATATTCAAACTCCTTTATCCGTTGTGGCAAGAGCAACCCCCGTCTATACACATTATAGGCCCTTTTAACATTGGAATGTCATTGTATGTGGCGTCCTGCCACGCGTAGCAAACTAAATACCTTGAGAATTATCACCCCTTGCCCTTGCAGCAAGGTCGTCCTGTCACACACTGCAGACCTTGGGGTATACTTTTGCTCAACATCTCCAACATTGTAAACGGCGTATCTTGGGAAATATTCACCGAAGAGGCTTGCTAATGGGTAACGTAATGGGGCCTTGAAAAAGGACCTCTCGAGCAGAGTCTTCATGAAGTACAATCTTAATTAAATAAAATCAATCCATTTGTTTAAAAAATACAGGCCTTCCTTAAAAACTAAAACTTCAATTTCTACATTTTAAAAACCAATCAAATGAAATATCCTGCCGTCCTGAATGACATGTCAAAGGTCATGCGCTCATACACTGGCTTACGCTTCCGGGAGAAAAATGTATACGCCAAGTAACGAAAACAGAGGTGCAAAAAATAGCGCTTGCCATAACAAATACTAAGTGAGAGCAAAGTGAAAAAAAATCAAAGCAAAGAGAGAACGAAATTCAGTAAAGACAGCGTTGCATAGATAAATGCGATAGCGAGTAAAATAACAAATTTGAAATAACAAAAAAAAGCAAAATTTTGTGAAGCAACAATTTTGCGAAAAACGAATAAAAGAGTTTGAGGCCAAACATAAACAAACAAACAAAAAAATGGGTATGCAGAGTAGCGGAAGACAAATTGATGCTGAGTTAAGAGAGCAAAGAGCACTGCATTGTTGACAAGAAAAGTAGAAACATTTAGTAGTTTAAGAAAAATAATAATTATACATACGGTAAACACAGCAATCAAAAACCAACCCATCAACATCATAACGCACCATCAACCACCACTACCTTCCTTTTCTTTCCCTTAATTCAACTTACAAACATTCAGCCTGGGTTTCCTTAAACGTAAAAGTTCCTCTGCGGAGAGTATCGCATTTGCGACTGTTGGTGAGTGTAATTACGGTGGCGCTGGTCCTTCGTCGTCAACATCCTGCTACGCAATAGGACGTCGAAAAAGTAGCGCCACCCCATCTGAGGAAGAGGCAACACGTCGTCAAAATCGTATACGTGAACGTAAACGTCAGGCGGCAGCACGTTGTCGTCGACGCGAGAAAATGTCCTTTCGCAATGTTTATCGGGCGCTACGTATGCGTTTGAGCAGTAAGCAAATATACATATAACTTTTTTCCAACTACCTCTTAAGTCTTATTGATGCCTGCTAAATTTTTTCTAAGTACTACAATACCGTAGCTAGATTCATAGTATTTGTTTTTTCTTGTTTCAGTTTGAAACTAGGTCATCGTATTTTTTTTCGCTGTCTCTATCTTGTTTAGTTTTATTTTTCGATCTCTGTTTTAATTACGTACGTTTTATGTTTTATATTTTGTTGTTTATGACATTCCGGCGCGTATTTAGTTCATTCTTTATTGCTGTGTGTTCTTCTCTTCCCAGCGTTTATGATACCATTTATTATGTGTTATGTCTTAACTAAAAGTTGTTGGCAATATTTTGTTCTAGTTGCTTTCAATGATTCGTTTTTTAATGTACAAACAGGGATGCATTGTATATTACCTTCTTAAGAGAACAAACTGTAGTACTTCAGTGGGTTAGGGGGATTAGAATATACCCGCGGTAGGTATGCCTGTCGTAAAAGGCTATTAAAATATCAAATTGATTCAAGGGGTTGTGTAGCGCAACCCTCACCTGCCCGTGGCGAATCCTGTTTCTTTAACAGCCGAGGCTCTGGCGACCCCAAGTTCCTTATGGATCTAGGGGTTGGGAGGGCGGTATGACTAGAAGGTTTCATGTTGTCATACAAAATCGTTCCCGAGATGGTCGGGTTAGTACCTTAATGGTGATTGTTACCGGAACGTACCGGATCTACATACGGCAAAGGACCCTTCGGGCAGTGTGCTACAACAACAACAACAAACTATAGTTTTAATAAAAAACAATAGACAGAAAAGAGACAGTGATTTATATGATAAATATCTTTTCCTGCGGAAGGGTTAAACATCATCTCTCAGTTGATATCTTCGAGCGGTTTGGTCGTTAAAAGAGGATATAGTTCTACATGTGAAAATTAGCTGAATTTGGGTACGGAAGGATATTAGACGGCAAAGCAAAATGACGTTTCAACGGTGTTAAAACAAACACAACACCTCAGATCTCCAGAACCAGAACATACGGTGTACTTCAAGAAAAAAATAGAAGAAGTGATAGGGGATGTAAAAATAAAATAAATACTTAGTGCAATTAGATTGAGTCCGAGCTTCTCTTCCAATTTCCGTCGTGCTCCTTTTCAATTGGCGGGAAGGGTCCAACGGCAGCTGCAAGACTGATGAGCTCACTGCGAAACTTTTCATTCGGAGGGTTTGGCAAACGATTCCGAAAGAGCGAAGAGATTAGCTAGAGAAAGAACGTGGAGATTAGCTAAGACAACAATGTTTTCTTCTCCTTCGGGGACTTCCAGCAGGTTAGGTGGGTTCCAATAAAAATATTTTCTTAGCCGGGGCGTCATATTTCTATGTTGATGTCTGCGTAAAGCTCGTACAGCTTACCATTAAATCTTCTTCGGTACTCGCCGTCTTCAACGCTTAATGGTTGGAAGCCTTAAGACACGATTTAATGTGACCACGTTGAACCTTCTAGGTCATCCAATCCTCTCCTCCTGTATACTTGGGGTCGCCAGAGCTTCGCCTGCTAGATAAAAAGGATTCAGCGAGTGTCAATTGTAAATCTCAGCATCATCCTCTCCTGCATTCCCGGGTACAGCAATTTTAAAAGGACTTAATTTGCTGATGGAATGGTAAGGAAAATTTCCGAAATTTAGTGATTGTAAGGTTTCATATTTGAATAGGAAAAGAGCATCAACGCATTTTTTTGAGCTATTGCACCGAAGCTTCGGCGAGGTTGGTATACTTCCTCATCTGTAGAAGCTGTCAGGATAAGGAGGAATAAGAGCAGCTTCATAACTTTCTCTACCAATATCTAGGGTTTCAGTTTTAAAAGTGCACAGTTTTTCGGTAGTCTGCTTTCTTTCGTGAATTTGCATAATACTCGAAGTCTTACAGCAAAGCTAACAGGCTGTCAAAAATTTCCTATTCCTTTCTGTTGATTCTCCTATATTTGCCATCAGGCAACGATACCTCCTTGGTTGTCTTCTCTGCCGCATTCTGTTTCTACGCCCAGCTTATCGTTCTGGTGTTTATATCCGAGAAAGGTTTCGAAATAAACTTTCAGCGGTATGTACATGTGTATCTCTGTTAGGAGTATTACATCTATTTTTTATGCTAGCGGCTGAACTCTAAGCAAGTCCAGCTACTCTTTTGGGTGTATTAAAGCCTGATTTAGTTCCTTCAGAAGCTAGTCTGAATATTGTGCTGTATCTATTGCGGCAATGTCATATGCGTGGCTAGTCGGGCATTTGTTAATTCGAAATTTTGTCTGACGTTGCACAGATACACGTACGACCTGCGGTTTGATATATGAGCCTGTGGTCTGGTGTATGAGCTTGCATTCACTTTGATAGCTTCTTTTCGCTGTACGTAGCATGGAATTTGGAATCATTACTTCAAGTATCTGGTTTCGTGTTGCGTCTACAGAAAGAAAGGAATTTTGTAAAATTAACAAATCGAGTTTGTTATTCTTGAGTTAACAGACATTCGGTAAAATTGATAACATTATGGTTAATTCAACCAAGTTTCTGTCAAGAAAACAAAATTGTTTAGTAATTTTAAAAATCGGTTGGTATCATTTTAGCAATATTCTGTGAAAATTATAGATTCTCAATCAATATAACTGATTTTCCTGTTAAAAGAATTGTTTTCAGTGGTCATTTTAACAACGAACAACTTCAACATTATGCAAATACATCAGAAAATTTTAAGGAGAAACTTGCGCTCATGGCGCTCACTACTTTGTTCTAATGACAATGGTGCCGTAGAAATCTGTTATATCAACAGCTTTCACCATAGTTCTTCTTGTTGATGAAATCTGTTATTTTAACTGCTTACATTGGTATTCTTAGGGTGACCGTATTAATTAAGTTAAAAAACTATGACTTCCGTATGATGCAATATTTTGTTGTTGATTTGACTGGTCAAACGGTCAATTCAAATTGAACAATTTGTTAATTCAACAGCTATTTGCGATGGATAAATATTGACATTCCTTTGGGTAAAATTGAACAGTAATTCGGTTAATTTTTCCAGATTTTTTCTATCAATATATTTAACAAATATTCTGACATATTGCGTTTTCGAACTGGTTACCGATTAGCGTGATAATCGACTCAACCATGGATGTGCATTCAGACAATTCCATTATTATGGCATTTTATATCAAATAATTAAAAATTAATTAAAACAGCAAAATATGAGTAGAAAAGCTAACTTCGATATACATACATGTGTACATTTCCAATGCTATGCAACTATCCTTGACATACTATCTTTTAGATCTTAAATCCCTTGCCACAAATCAAACAAACGATTTTACAATTTTCCTAATGACGAGTTTGCGTTTTTCCACTTCATTTCCACAAATTGCATTTTAATACGCTGAAGGTGATTTCCGACCGCCGGAGGTGCTAGAGGAAAAAGGAAATTAAAGGTATTGCTAGGAAATTTTAGAAAAATGTTTAAAATATTTTAAATGAAGGCAAAGAAAATAAACCAAACAAAACCGCAAGGCAAGTCTTTAATGGACTTCCAGTGGGTAAGCTTTGTGAAGGACATGCAATGAATAACTAACTGTACAGTGTACATGTACACACGGAAGTACTCGCAACTATGTGCATAATGCATAAATACTAGACGAATGGGAGTGATAAGTGCACAAAAGCTTAAAGTGAAAAGCGTACTTGAAATGCTATAAAAGTGCATGCTGAGTGGGCTTTAAAAAGCGTGGGAGTATGTAAAGAGGCTAGAGTGCGGTTTGGAAAAATAAAAGGATGTTTTATTGGGGAAAAACTAGAAAATACGAAAAAAAAAGTTAGTAAAATGTGATGAAAAAAACGTTTGCGACTTGGGAAAAGAAATGCCATTGATAAAAAGCTATTTTTTTTTTGTAAAGATGTAGCTTATTATATTCGTCCACGAACCTTTAAAAAAATTGTTTTTTTGTTTTTAAAGTCGGCGTCTTCCTTAATCTATTTCTTAAATTTTTCTTCGAAGCATTCCTAATAGTAAAGGCAACTTCTCTGCCGAATTTTGTTATGATAGCTTTAACGGGTTTTGATATATGATTAATAATATTTATAAAATTTATTTTATCACAAGTGGGTAGTTCCACGCCCATTAATTTTTTTTTAAATTCTAATCAATAGTCTCAATATCAGTCCACACATCAAATTTCAACATCCTAGGCGTATTATTCATTAAATAATAAAGTTTTTTGTGTTTTCCGATTTCACTCATTTTAAATAGCGATGAGAGATGAGTGCCAAGAAACCCATATACCATGTGGATTGAGAACATAGCCATGGAGAGGTGTGAGTTCAAAGTCAGCTATTGACGCAGCGTAAGCACCAAAGCAACCCAAAGGTTGAATGTGTTTAATACCGTAAAAAAAACAAGGTATAACCGTTCTTCTGGCCGGCCCTGATTTTTTTTTAAATTTTTCGCGCAATATAATTTTTTTTTCTCAGAACTCTTTTTTTTCTTATAATGATATAGATTTAATTAACAAATATACATTTTACAAAAATAACAAACTTGGTCTTGAAGACAACAAATTAATATTGTAACGAATTTACTTGCAAATCGTCCCCTTTTGCTAAGTTCGTATCACTAAACTGTTGAATAAATAACTCCAATATTGAATAATGGAAAAATGGCCTTTATTAAAGTACTTCACAATAACACTTATACTTTGCAACTAGCTGGCTTAATAACCAAACTGATAGCTTAAATGAAACTGACTTTCAAAATAATACTGCTATGGCTCGCTAGATAGCGTCTTAATCGAAAATCAAACTGAATTCCAGCGCCTCTACATTTGCTACCTTTTATACTCTCTGATTTCAACGTTCGCATCTTCTAGGCGCTTGCATTTCCAGAATCTACTAGTTGCCATCAGCTCTCAAACTTCTCAGCTGTAACTACAATTGCACGATTTTATAGCTTCTCTCATTGCATACTTTCTCGAGTATCTCAGATATATGCATATGTTTGTGCATTGATTCTCCGCTGCTCGTATACGTACATGGTACATATGTGTAGACGCAATTATTGTTTCGTTTATGTAGATACATAATTATTGATCTATGGATGTGCATGATATCACTGTTTAGCATCGGCTTAGAGATAGCAGCACCCCTTAGTTTTGTTAATATTCGTAACAATATAATAACTAATTAACAAATATTTATTTACATCCTCCTTTTTTTAGATGATGACGACGTTACAACAACAGGAGCGACGTTAGATGATGCGGATAGACGAATAATATTCTTAAATCGACCACAAATACAGAAGTTTTGCAACAATAACATATCAACTGCAAAATATAGGTAAGCGAAAGATTTTTAAGAAATTTTTTTTTCTTATAACGCAACCTAAGCGAAAAAGACAAAAAAATTGTTCATCGATTTTTTTTGCACACAAAATATTTCATAGATTTTTTTTTCAATGATTGTAATTTTCCATGAAACAACGTCAAGCTTGTGCTTGTAGAAATTTAGTAAATATTGTGCTATCCAGAACCATTCTTCTTTTCTCTTTTTGGTTTAAGTTGCGATACGTACAGTAACGAGCAGGATAATAGCAGTGGCAATATTGGTCAAATTTCAACAACTAAGTTGTGTTTCTTATCTTCGATAATTTAAGAAGGCGCTTCTATGAATTTTGTAACTGAAACTATGCAAAGATGTTTTCCGAAAAAAATCGAGAAAGTTTTACAAAAATTTTGAATTTTTTATTGGAGTTTTCTGAATTTTTTATGAGCATGCAGTTTTGTAGCCCAATCAATGTTAGTCTAACAAGGTACAAGCTATACGTCTTTCGCACTGATTTAGCAAACGTTATGTTCATTTTTGTTTTTGAACCAAATTTGGGTGACACAAGTGTTATGCGCTGGAGTCAAGTCATGCAAAAATGTAGTCGCACCATTATGACGACCTAAGAATGCAAATGAAGTTTTTGAAGTTACTCGTTCATGCCCGCATTCATTAATCACTTTTCATATTAGAACCTTGTGGCCAAACTTTTCTGGATGGTTTTTTCCGAATTCGGAATGTCCTCTCCAGACTGCAGACAGTACAACTGGGTACCTGGCAACGTTCTTAGGTGCCATTGTCAATTACTTTTCGTCGTTCATAATCTAACAATAATTTTGTTTGCCAATTTGGTCTCATAGAGCTTACAGGGGAATTCCTTCTGAAGCCTGTTTTTCACTTCCTTTTGGAGTTTCTTTTCTCTGTACATTTTAATACCGTTTCTCTGCTTGATTCGTGTGACTTGCACACGTGTGGTTTTGGCTATTTTGGCAACATCTCTTGTAGACATGGATCGGTCTTTCTTAGTAGGGATAGAACATCATACTCCAACTGGGCATCTGCTGATCGCTTTGGGCGGCCACTTTTTTACTTGTCCTCACTAAACCACCTTTGGTGAATCGCAAAACAATTCATCGGGCAGTGTCCTAGGATGATCCTGTGACTTTTCCCAACTTTTCCCTTTTTTATAACTAACATTAGGACTGTTCGTCCAAATGCATAACATTTTTAAAGTAACTCTTCGGTAGTATTTTTATCGTCATTGAAGGCTTGACTTCAGATGCTAATATATTTTCAAATATGTTTTGAAACAGCAATTTAAATTTAATTTGCTTAAAGCCAGTGCTGCTCAAATTTTTTTATATTGAAGTGCGAATCCCAATATATGTACAAAATTGATTATACACTGACATTTTGATTACACCGACAAAAGTTTTAATATATCGTTTCTTTAAAACATCTCGTAAATCGCTATATCATACAATATATCAAGGGCAATTAAACTTAATTCTCAAAATCCAACACAACTTTACTCAGCACCGGTTGATATTTATTTCAATTATTATTATCATTAATATGACATTTATCTTCACGCACATTTCTTAAAGTTTTGAATTGATGTTGCTGGTGACCCAATATTTGAACGAGTTCGCTTCATTAACATCCTACTAGGTCGATGCAATGTTTCAGAAACTGCTGGAACCTTAACTCAGAAATGGTTGGGAATACGAAAAATTACTACAGGCTGGAGATATTTGCAAAATACAAAATTTTGCTACCCCAGGTCTCGAGCATCTCAAGATGCTGACATGCGACTTAACATGACTTTGAATACTTTTAACATAATGTCAAAATAAAGGCGTATGCAAGTTTCCAAGTCTTATCTCAAACTCCAAGGTCAAACCCTTAAATGGCTAGAGTAATTTTAATTTTCTTAATGAATCAATTTTGAACACAAATTTTTTTCAGTATCATAATATTTTTGAATAATTTTTAGTTGTCAATTTGTTAGTGTTAATTTGTTTTTATACATATGAAAATCAAAAACTTCCATGCAAATTTTATTTATTATTGTGTTTTGTACTTATATTTAAGAATTCATGAGCTTAACACCGGCTTATAATAATTTAATTTCAATTATTATGTTTTCTAAGAGAAACTGAAAAGAAGGAAACATTTACTGGCATATTGCGATGGAACCATTTCGAAAACCGCCAACGTAATCATCATCAGGCAATTTTGTAATGTTATCAAAGATTTCACCGGGATTCGAACCGTGAATCACATGGTGAAACTGCGGTTGCCTTTAACCACTAGGCTATCCTGCTGGTATTTGTTTTCATGCTTAATTCAGTTTTTCTCATTTCTACACTAACAACACAATTGAGACATTTTTGTCTCTATATTAATTTGTGTGCCATGTAGATTTGTTTTTGTAAAGTTCTTCTTCGTTGCGAATGTTTTTTGCATAAAAATTGTATTTATTTGAGATTTTTTTATATTTGAAGTGTACATTTGTATATGTGCCTATGATTCAGAACAAAACAAAAACAAAAGTGCTATAAGTGTATAAGGGTTGCAGCTCTGCTCAAAGCGTACTTTGTCGTTACTAAAAATATGTAAGGAGTTCTAAATTTGCAGAACTTTTTGTACCAATCCTTATGGAATAAAATCTGAGACACATTTCAGAAAAAATTTGTTAAAAATCAATACGAATTTTGAGAGACCTATAACTTATACTTTGTTGGACTAGAATTGATTGGGCTATAAAAACACATATTCAGAAAAGTAATAAAAAGTTTGACATTTGCGCAAATTTTTTTTTCGAATTTTCGAACTTTTTTAAAACGTTTTTGGGATTGCTTTGCGTAGTTTCTGTTGTAAAACTCACAGAAGATTTTTCTTAAATTATCGAACAAAAAAAAAAAAAAAAAACAAGTAAGGAAGGCTAAGTTCGGGTGTAACCGAACATAACATACTCAGTTGAGAGCTATGGAGACAAAATAAGGAAAATCAATCTGGGGTAACCCTGGAATGTGGTTGTATAACATGTGTATCAAATGAAAGGTATTAAAGAGTATTTTAAGAGAGAGTAGGCCATAGTTCTATGGATGAACGCCATTTAGGGATATCGCCATAAAGGTACACCAGGGCTGACTCTAGAATTTGTTTGTACGATATGGGTATCAAATGAAAGGTGTTACTGAGCATTTTAAGAGGGAGTGGGCCTTAGGTCTATCGGTGGACGCCTTTTCGAGATGTCCCCATTAAGGTGGACCAGGGGTGATTCTATAATGTGTTTGTACGATATGGGTATCAAATGAAAGCTTTTAATGAGTATTTTGAAAAGGAGTGATCCTTAGTTCCATAGGTGGACGCCGTTTCGAGATATCGCCATAAAGGTGGACCAGGGGTGTCTCTAGAATGTGTTTGTACGATATGGGAATCAAATGAAAGGTGTTACTGAGCATTTTAAGAGGGAGTGGGCATTAGGTCTATAGGTGGACGCCTTTTCGAGATATCGCCATTAGGGTGGGCCAGGGGTGACTCTAGAATGTTTGTACGGTATGGGTATCAAACGAAAGGTGTTACTGAGCATTTTAAGAGGGAGTGGGCATGAGGTCTATAGGTGGATGCCTTTTCGAGATATCGTCATTAGGGTGGGCCAGGGGTGACTCTAGAATGTGTTTGTACGATATGTGCATCAAACGAAAGGTGTTACTGAGCATTTTAAGAGGAGTGGGCATTAGGTCTATAGGTGGACGCCCTTTCGAGATATCGCCATTAGGGTGGGCCAGGGGTGACTCTAGAATGTTTGTACGATATGGGTATCAAACGAAAGGTGTTACTGAGCATTTTAAGAGGGAGTGGGCATTAGGTCTATAGGTGGACGCCTTTTCGAGATATCGCCATTAGGGTGGGCCAGGGGTGACTCTAGAATGTGTTTGTACGATATGGGTATCAAATGAAAGGTGGTAAGGAGTATTTTAAAAGGGAGTAATCCTTAGTTCTATAGGTGGACGCCTTTTCGAGATATCGCCATAAAGGTGGACCAAGGGTGACTCTAGAATGTTTGTACGATATGGGTATCAAACGAAAGGTGTTACTGAGCATTTTAAGAGGGAGTGGGCATTAGGTCTATAGGTGGACGCCTTTTCGAGATATCGCCATTAGGGTGGGCCAGGGTGACTCTAGAATGTGTTTGTACGATATGGGTATCAAATGAAAGGTGTTACTGAGCATTTTAAGAGGGAGTGGGCATTAGGTCTATAGGTGGACGCCTTTTCGAGATATCGCCATTAGGGTGGGCCAGGGGTGACTCTAGAATGTGTTTGTACGATATGGGTATCAAATGAAAGGTGGTAAGGAGTATTTTAAAAGGGAGTAATCCTTAGTTCTATAGGTGGACGCCTTTTCGAGATATCGCCATTAGGGTGGGCCAGGTGTGACTCTAGAATGTTTGTACGATATGGGTATCAAACGAAAGGTGTTACTGAGCATTTTAAGAGGGAGTGGGCATTAGGTCTATAGGTGGACGCCTTTTCGAGATATCGCCATTAGGGTGGGACAGGGGTGACTCTAGAATGTTTGTACGATATGGGTATCAAACGAAAGGTGTTACTGAGCATTTTAAGAGGGAGTGGACATTAGGTCTATAGGTGGACGCCTTTTCGAGATATCGCCATTAGGGTGGGCCAGGGTGACTCTAGAATGTGTTTGTACGATATGGGTATCAAATGAAAGGTGGTAATGAGTATTTTAAAAGGGAGTAATCCTTAGTTCTATAGGTGGACGCCTTTTCGAAATATCGCCATTAGGGTGGGCCAGGTGTGACTCTAGAATGTTTGTACGATATGGGTATCAAACGAAAGCTGTTACTGAGCATTTTAAAGGGGAGTGGGCATTAGGTCTATAGGTGGACGCCTTTTCGAGATATCGCCATTAGGGTGGGCCAGGGGTGACTCTAGAATGTTTGTACGATATGGGTATCAAACGAAAGGTGTTACTGAGCATTTTAAGAGGGAGTGGACACTAGGTCTATAGGTGGACGCCTTTTCGAGATATCGCCATTAGGGTGGGCCAGGGGTGACTCTAGAATGTTTGTACGATATGGGTATCAAACGAAAGGTGTTACTGAGCATTTTAAGAGGGAGGGGGCATTAGGTCTATAGGTGGACGCCTTTTCGAGATATCGCCATTAGGGTGGGACAGGGGTGACTCTGGTATGTTTTTGTACGATATGGATATCAAATTAAAGGTATTAATGAGGGTTTTAAAAGCGAGTGGCCCTTAGATTAATATGTGAAGGCGTTCTCGCGATATCGACCAAAATGTGGACCAGGTGATCCAGAAAATCATCTGTCGGGTACCGCTAATTTATTTATATATGCAATACCACTAACAGTATTCCTGCCAAGATTCCAAGGGCTGTTGATTTCGCCTTGTAGAACTTTTTCATTTTCTTCTACTTAATATGGTAGGTGTCACACCCATTTTACAAAGTTTTTTCCAAAGTTATATTTTGCGTCAATAAACCAATCCAGTTACCATGTGTCATCCCTTTTTTTGTATTTGGTATAGAATTATGGCATTTTTTTCATTTTTCGTAATTTTCGATATCGATAAAGTGGGCGTGGTTATGGTCAGATTTCGCCCATTTTTTATACCAAGAAAAAGTGAGCTCAGGTAAGTACGTGGGCTAAGTTTAGTAAAGATATATCGGATTTTGCTCAAGTTATTGTGTTAATGGCCGAGCGGAAGGACAGACGGTGGACTGTGTATAAAAACTGGGCGTGGCTTCCACCGATTTCGCCCATTTTCACAGAGAACAGTTACCGTCATAGAATCTGTGCTCCTACCAAATTTGAGAAGGATTGGTAAATTTTTGTTCGACTTATGGCAATAAAAGTATTCTAGACAAACTAAATGAAAATGGGCGGAGCCACGCCCATTTTGAATTTTTCTTTTATTTTTGTATTTTGTTACATCATATCATTACTGGAGTTGAATTTTGACTTAATTTACTTATATACAGTAAAGATATTAAATTTTTTGTTAAAATTTGAATTTAAAAAAATTTTTTTTTAAAAAGTGGGCGTGTTCTTCATCCAATTTTGCTAATTTTTATTTAGCACATATAGAGTAATAGTAGTAACGTTCCTGCCAAATTTCATCATGATATCTTCAACGACTGCCAAATTACAGCTTGCAAAACTTTTAAATTACCTTCTTGTAAAAGTGGGCGGTGCCACGCCCATTGTCCAAAATCTTACTAATTTTCTATTCTGCGTCATAACGTCAACCCATCGCTTTATCTGTCTTTTGTAATGAGTTATCGCACTTTTTCGGTTTTTCGAAATTTTCGATATCGAAAAAGTGGGCGTGGTTATAGTCCGATATCGTTCATTTTAAATAGCGATCTGAGATGAGTGCTCAGGAACCTACATACCAAATTTCATCAAGATACCTCAAAATTTACTCAAGTTATCGTGTTAACGGACGGACGGACGGACGGACATGGCTCAATCAAATTTTTTTTCGATCCTGATTATTTTGATATATGGAAGTCTATATCTATCTCGATTTCTTGATATATGTACAACCAACCGTTATCCAATCAAACTTAATATACTCTGTGAGCTCTGCTCAACTGAGTATAAAAAAAAAACAACAGATAGAGGCATTTGATTTGCTAAAAATCGTCACTGCTATTTCCGTGCTAGCTGCTGTATATGAAAAGTGCCACACAGATATTTTAGGTGTCGAATACGTTTAACCACTCCCGGGCAGTAATCCGCGGTTTCGTTATAAATACCTTCCTAAAGAGAAACTGTGTAGGATTACTTGAAACTGAAGTAATGCGTTTATTTTTCTGTCTTTTTAAATTTATATTTTGGAAATTTCTTCATTAATAAAATACGTTTCCTTTAACTTGCTAATGAGAATTTCCATTTGTCTTAGCGTGACAACACGCTAATTATCTTGAGTTATTATTACTTTTTACTTTGTGTTACGGTTCACCCTCCCGCAAGCGTTAATTTTTATGTACTTCAAAAGGAAAGGTGCGCTTTTCCAGGAACTAAAGTGGCTGTAGCGATTTAACTAACAACAATAATAGAAATCGTTTACCCACAAGCCAGTGACACGCCTCACAGTTTTTCCTAGTGTGCAATGACTGACGGCACTTGTTAAGTTTACAACTAGCAGTGAGTGACCTCAGTATTATATCATGTTTTTAAATATTTACGTAGAATTGGCAATGAACTTTAGTGAACTTCTTAATAGCGTTGATATTATTTTGAGAATAAAACTATTTGTGTGCTACATGACGTATCAGTAACCAAAGCACTTGCCTTACTTGTTGTTGTGTATGTGATTTAGGGATATTGGGGAGCTTTGATTCTAATAATTTAAGAGTCACAGCACTTCGAGCTGATTTGTATTCGTATATATGTTAATATGAATTTTGTAGGTTATGTTAGATAAGGAGGCGGCTCCCAAATTATGTAGATGGTAACGGCTCATTTGAACACTTTTGCTGTTCTGTTGGGATACTGACCAACGGCGATACCGTTGGCTAGATGACCACTTCCTCTTACTTCCTGCAAATCACCCTTTTTGGTTAGAAAATCCGCGTGACAATTGCCAGCAATGTCGTAACGCTCTGGCACCTGACATATAGGCTTTATCGAAAAGTACTCCGATGTGACCGAAAGCAAGTTCTGACCCTCCCTCACGTTGCTCGACTCTACAGTTTTGGAAGTCAGCGCTTAAATAACAGCCTGAATTTTCGAGATGTTAAACTCATGACACCTGGATTGGATTTCGGCAACGCATTCTTGATAGCACTTAACTCCGCAGCAGTAGACGAGCAGACTAAACTTCCGGCTCACTTCACATGAGTTATTGAGAGGAAAATCATTCAACGGTGTACGCCCTTGCACATGGCTTCTCGATAGAATCCCGCCCTCGTCATATTTGTTAGAGCTGACTTCCGCTGCAGTGGATGGGCAGAATAAACTTTCGGCTGACTCTTAGCTCTTGAAAGCATACTTCTCCTCCAACAGCTGGCCATAAAGTACAATTCCAAGTCATTTAATCCCGTCGGATAGTACCAACGACACTTCGCAAATAATGGGCGTATCTTGGTACAGGGTTTTGTACCTCTTTGGTTACAAAAATAGCTCAGTGTTATTGTCGGTTAAAGCTAGACCACATGATTCAGTTCACCTAGCCACCGTTTCCAGCCATTCCTGCAAACGGTCTTTAAGTTAATCCTGAAATTTTCGGGGAAACGAGGATTGTCAAGTCCTCAACGTAACCCAGTTCGCAGTTCGTTTGCAAACAAAATCCAAAGAAAAAACTGAAAAATCGCCTGCAGTTTAACCGTAATCATCTTCTCCGCGGCCCTACTGTGACTTCCTCCACTCCTACTCCTCACTTTAGTGGTGATCTCGCAGATGATACCTGACAGCGGATTCGATATATCGTCATTAGCCATATATGACACGAGGTAAGGCATAAGTTCCTATAGAGCTTCTTCTTTTAGAGAAGTACACAGAATCCTTACCTACCTGATAACCGTTTATCAACAGATTTTAATCTGCCGTCCACATCCCAGAAATTGTATTGCCGCTACTACCCAGCTCTAGCTTCTGGTTCAGGTCTATAAATCTGTTACCTTTTTCAACAAGGCTAGAGCATATAGGCTCCATTGAGTAGAAGCCCAATACTGACCGGATATACCCAGATGGACGTAGTACTCAGTTCATAATTACGCTAATTCTATTTCATATTAAGATAATTATTATAATTATAATTATAATGAACGAGCGAAACGAATGCGTTTTCGGAAATGTTTAAAGATTGATGATCCAAATGTCAAATGTTGCAGGATGAAACGGCTGAGTTTGTGTTTGTATCCTGCACTGCCCATATTAAGGCTCCAGAAATGAGAAGTGGCATATTTTTTAGAAGCTGTAAGTAGGGTGGGTCGCAGAAAATATTTAGTATATGCGAAGACGGCGGGAGTCTTTTACAAAATAGGACCTAGTTCTGATGTTTTTAAGTTTGGTCGGCGAACCGACTTTCAGTAACACTATGAACACTTCCATGTGAGGCCTTTGCAGACCGGCAAGCTCAACCTAACGTAAACTTCTTACACTTAAATATTTATGTGTCTCTGGATTTTCGATTCCGAAAAAGTAAGTTTGTATAATCCGATTCCGATTACCCTGCCGTCCAACACAATTCCGTAACGTCACTAATTTGTTTCCAGTATTTAAACTTGAGTTCTATATATGATGTACTAAATATTAATTACTTATTCAATTAAAAATGTTCAACCTTTTTCTCATCTCTTCTTATCTTTACAGTGTTATAAGCTTTTTACCATCGTTTCTTTTTGAACAATTTAGACGTTATTCAAATTGTTTTTTCCTATTAATTGCATTATTACAACAAATTCCTGATGTCTCGCCGACGGGTCGCTACACAACATTGGTACCATTAATATTCATTTTGTCGGTGAGCGGCATTAAAGAGATTGTCGAGGACATTGTGAGTATACAAAATCTAAACTAAAATAAAATTTTGAAAATAACCTAATTTCTTACGCAAATTTCCGTTGAAGAAACGTCATCGTGCCGATAATGAAATCAATCATCGCATGGTGGAGGTGTTACGAGACGGCAATTGGACTTCGGTGCGATGGCGAGATATTGGTGTGGGTGATATTGTGAAAATACCAAATAATATGTTCTTTCCCGCTGATATATTGCTGCTGTCGTCAAGGTGAGTATGAATTGGATCGTAAGAAACTATGATTTGTGGTATCAAGATGGGGTTTCCGTTAAATGGAAGGTCGTGTCGAAAGAAGCAAGCGTTGGAGCTGATATTTTTTCTAATAAGTTTAAAATCTCGTTTTTAGAACTAGAGAGGTCGTAGGGCGGAAGATTCAGTGATATGGTATGAGGTTTGAGTTTACTCAGATAGCGGTGCTTAATTACCTCTTGATATCGCGCAAGGCGGTCGTACAAATGTTGAGGTCATGCACGAGAAGGCAGGTGGACTTGTAAAGGCAAGGGCACTGCTGGTCATTACTGAAAGTGTGGTAATGCTCACCAACAATAGAAACATAGCTAACAGATACCAAGAAGCGGTACTCCTCATACGCCTATAGCACAGCCAAACATACATAAAAATGGCACTTAACTTTCTACTTTGTCCTATATCTTTTATACCCGGGCGGTATAGAAACCAAGCTATCGAGAAACTTTGGTAGCCTCCCGGCAAGACGAAAATTTTGATATTTATTCATATTTCCAATTACCAAAGCATTCTTTACGGTTCACTTATTTAAATCCCAGAGAATTGAAGTTTCTTTACATAGGTCTTACAGGAGATTGCGTGCTTGACCGCTTTCGGCGGTGCTGACTATTTCCTGGTCGAACGGTCGCGGAGTAGTAAGAAAGCGTAACAGGTCTTAGGGACTTCGGTACAGCCAACAAGAGATATATTAGGTGATATGGTTCTATCTGGTTTATATGTTTCCTGGTTTCGATAGCGGAACAGCCTTTGTCTTTTTCCATTTGTCAGGAATGACAATGTTGGGCAGAGACAAATTGAAAAACGTGCGTTGCGGACCTTAAACGTCATTTGGGCACAATGACATACTGTGTGTTATTTTATAGCTTGATCAACTTATGGGTGCATTGTTTTCAGTTTATTGGAGTATTTAATAGCCGGTCTACCGACGGACGCAATACGTAATATATGTATATTGGAACGATTTTCCGTCATTCCGTGTCAAACTTGGTTTGGAGACAAAACGGTTTTGGCGTTGTGCCATCTTCAGTGTCATTTTTCGATCTGAACGAGGAATGATGCTCCTTCCAATATACATCAATTATCCACCTTGTTGGAAAGTCAACGAAACAAAACTACGCAGTATACATATAGTGCTTGCTAAAAGAGTCCGCGCATAATTTCGGGTCCGACATACCTCTGCCACCAACTGCAGTTGATATATTGTCCTGCATTGTCGGGTTATACAGAGATCTCACTGTTGACCATGAGAGGGTCTGGTTCGTTTGTGCTTGTCGACCAGACACCGGATTTCCGCATTGAAGTCGATAATTTGGAGGTTCGCTGGGTTGACTGTTATGCTCCCTTTGGCTGATGTTGTTAAATATATCATTCTATGCAGCGTTTCTCAGCCCTGGGGTCAAGGTAGGTAGTGTTCATGACTGTTTCAACACACTAGCTGTGTTTCGTGCTTAGTTGTTACCCGCTCTTATCATGCAGTTAAAATTTTCTCTGTGATACAAATCCTATAGGAATATAAATTTTTTCTATAATTTGTTGATTCTCAAAATATGTATTCTCCAAATCTAATATTTTCTTCCGTTCAATTCTATAGCGAACCGCAAGCAATGTGTTTCATTGAAACAGCAAACTTGGATGGTGAAACTAATTTGAAAATACGTCAAGGTGTACCAGCGACAGCGAAATATTTAGAAACCAAAGATCTACTTCAATTGGATGGTACTGTCGAATGTGAGCTGCCAAATCGACATTTATATGAATTCAATGGTGTACTCAAGGAGAACAATAAGCCGTAAGATTTGTTTAAAATTTTATATAAAACTACTTCTCAATAATTCCATGTCTTTATAATCTTCCCTCTCTCTCTATTTTATTTAGCACTGTTGCTCTCGGTCCCGATCAAATATTACAACGCGGTGCTGTTTTACGCAACACTGCTTGGATATTCGGCGTCGTCGTCTATACTGGACACGATACAAAACTTATGCGAAACTCTACCTCAGCACCGTTGAAACGTTCAACCGTTGATACCGTTACAAACACACAAATACTTATGTTATTCGTTATATTAGTTGTTTTGTCATTGACCAGTGCGATATTGAACTTTTTCTGGACGCGTGATTATGCGAAATTGTATTGGTATTTAGGCATAAGTGGTGAGTAGAATGATGAGTGTTTTTGGAATTTTTAGATTTCAGCTTTGTGCTAGAAATGTTCCTCATTTATGTGGTACTAGCCAGCAGTTTCGATGCGCTTTATCCTGAAAACAATCCCAAAAACAAAACCTAAATGGCCTGAAGATGGTACCGAAATTATCCTGAAAACAATCCTGCCATAGTCCCAAATTAATCCCGGAAAAGTACGTAAATGATTTTAAACTGATGATGAATAGTGCTGAAATGATTCGGAGATAGTCCAAAAATGATTCCAAAGACAATACCTAAATGACCTGGAGATAGCTTTAAATTTATATTGAAAGCAAAGCTCTATTATCCGGAGATATTCTCGAAAAGGTTCCGAAATTATTCCAAAAAAGTCCCACAATGAAAAATAGTGGAAAGTACGGAACTGATTTTAAATAATAGTGCTGAAATGATCCGGAGATAGTTTCGAAATGCTCTTCAAACGATTGCCAAATGACCTTGAATTAGTCCTACAGTGACAAAAAAAAAAACCGAACTGATCCAATGATAGTCCCGAAAACCATTCCGAAATGATTTTGAAGACAATGCGGGTTGCTAAACCCCGTTTCACAAAAATTATTTAGACCTCGTATTCTATCATTTGCCAAGCCCCTCTTTTCCAAAACAATATTTAACGACAGTTTTCATATCATCCCCAAACGCCCAGAAAGTATAAAAAAGCTTCTAAGTTTATTTAGGAATAGTTCCGGAACGATCCCGAATTGATTTCAAATGCTAAGACGCCGCCCGTTTTTCAAAAATGGCGTAGTCCATATATTATCGAATTACAATGTACAACTGTTCCCAAGGCGTGGGGCTCTTCCCGCTCTTCTAAAAAATATGACAAATACATAGTTCCTTCCAGATTTTCAAGCATCTTATCTTTCAAATAATGAGATATTGGAACGGTTATTCGCCAAGGCTTGTCAAGCTTAGATTGAATACAACTTAATTTAAATTGTACACTGAAGATGGGTGTAGTTTTTCGTTTTCAAAAGCCATCTTAACAATTTTTTTTTATTTCAGAGGACCTCAAAAGTGAAAACGCTGGTTATAATTTATTGACATTCTTCATTCTCTACAACAATCTGATACCGATATCCTTGCAAGTGACGCTGGAATTGGTGCGTTTTTTACAGGTAGGTGTGCACGGTTATATTTTTGCAGTAAGTCTCTTAAAACTTGGTAAAATTTCAGGCCATTTTTATCAATTTTGATATACACATGTACTACGCGGATACGGATACACCAGCTATGGCGCGCACCTCAAATCTAAACGAAGAGCTCGGCATGGTGAAGTATATATTCTCCGATAAGACGGGTACGCTCACGCGTAATGTAATGGTTTTTAAGAAGTGTTCGGTGGCGCGTTATATGTATGAACCGGGTAATACGCCCGAAGAATCGACAATCGTACAGGTGGGGTTGAGTTGTTTTGTTTTTGTTAAATGCAAGAACTAAACTAATTTCATTTTCTCTTTCCCTCACTCTGCTGCTATAGAATCTAATTGGCAAACATAATACTGCACCCGTAATCAAAGAATTTCTCACACTACTCGCTGTTTGTCACACCGTCATACCAGAAAAATTTGAAGATGGTTCCATCATCTATCACGCCGCAAGTCCTGATGAACGCGCCATCATCGAAGGAGCACGCATGTTCGGTTACGTTTTTGAATCACGCACACCACACTATGTTGAAATTAATGCACTCGGCACAATCGAACGTTATGAGATACTCAATGTATTGGAGTTTACGTCAACACGCAAACGTATGTCTGTCATAGTACGTGCACCGAATGGCGAAATTAAGCTCTACTGCAAAGGCGCCGATACAGTGATCTATGAACGCCTTTCACCCGAAGGTCAAATGCATCGTGATACAACTTTACAACATTTAGAGGAATTTGCTTCGGAAGGTTTGCGTACGTTATGTTGTGCTGTTTCGGTAATACCTGCGGAAGTTTATAATGAGTGGAAAGAGACGTATCATAAAGCATCGACGGCGTTGCAATATCGTGAGCGTAAAGTAGAGGATGCATCAAATTTGATTGAGAACAATTTAGTGTTATTGGGCGCGACGGCAATTGAAGATAAATTGCAAGAAGGTGTGCCAGAGACGATAGCATCATTACTGGATGCGGGTATTTATATTTGGGTGCTGACGGGCGATAAGCAAGAGACGGCTATAAATATTGGTTACTCATGCAAACTCATCTCACACTCAATGGATATTATTATACTTAATGAGGGCAGTTTGGATGTAAGTTGAAAAAATGAAAAAAATATGGATGATCCCCTAAAGGGATAGGGATAGTGAGAGGGATTGATGTCGGGATTGGAATAAGGATAGGGAAAGGAATGGGTATAGGGATTGGGAGAGGGATAGGGAGGTGATAGCGGTAGGAATATACACAAAAATAGGTATGGGGATAGAGATAAGGGTAGGGATAAAGGTAGAGAGATGGGAAACGAGTAAGTATAAGGAATAGAATTAGGAGCAGAGCTAGAAACAAGGATAAGGGATAGGGGTGGACATAGCGATAGGAATAGGTATAAAGACAGGGAAATGGATAGAGATATGAGCAGGGATAAATATAGGGATAGTGATAGGGATTAGTATAAGAATAGGGATAGGTATGAGGATACGGATAGTGATAGGGAGAGGAATGGTGATTTTTATATTCGACGTTTAAACTAGCATCGTCGTGTGAGAAGTTAAATATCAAAAGTCACTAGATTTAATAACTGAACCGAATTTTTTTACAGGCCACACGCGACATTATTCACCGCCACGTGGACGAGCTGAAAAGCACCGACATGAAAGACTGCAACGTTGCGCTTGTGATCGATGGTCAAACACTGAAATACGCGCTAAGTTGTGACCTGAAACAAGAGTTCCTCGAACTCTGTCTAGTATGTCGGGTGGTGATCTGTTGTCGTGTCTCGCCTATGCAAAAAGCGGAGGTATACTACTACATATTTGAAGTTTTCCTAATCCTTATTACCACTTTCATCTCACACTTTTCACAGATTGTCGAGTGCGTTACACATGCCACCGGTGCTGTTACGCTCGCCATTGGCGATGGTGCCAACGATGTGGCTATGATACAAAAATCTAATGTTGGTGTTGGCATTTCCGGCGTTGAAGGGCTGCAGGCAGCCTGTGCCTCCGATTATTCCATAGGACAGTTTCGCTTTTTGAAACGTTTGTTGCTCGTGCATGGCGCATGGAATTATAGTCGCATAACAAAACTGATTTTGTATAGTTTTTATAAGAACGTATGCTTGTATGTGATTGAGTTATGGTTTGCCATCTATTCGGGCTGGTCTGGACAAATTCTCTTTGAACGTTGGACAATTGGTTTATATAATGTTATGTTTACCGCATTACCACCATTTGCATTGGGTCTTTTCGATAAAGTTTGTTCTGCGGAAACGATGTTGAAATATCCGCAGCTATATAAACCGTCACAAGATGCCAAATTATTTAATGTAAAAGTATTCTGGGTGTGGATAGTTAATGCGCTTTCACATTCAGTGTGGCTTTTTTGGCTGCCAATGATGATGGCAAAGGGATCGATATGGTATGATGGCAAGACGAGTGATTATTTGCTGTTGGGAAATATTGTGTATACGGTAAGTGAGCGAGGGGTAAAGATAGTAACGGCGAACTGTTATTGTTACTTTTTTCAATTCTTGTAAATAGATACGAATAACTCACGAATGTGCTTAATTTCTTGATATTGAGCTAGCGCTTTATTGCTGATAATTTTTTTTAAATTTAATTTTGCTTTATTCTCCTAGGCGTTTCGACGCAACCGCACTTTCTTCAGAGAGTCTAGTGTATAAAATAACATGCTTAAATGTTCAGTTTATTCATAAATGTTTAACAATATCTAACATTTTTATTTCCTTCATATAGTATGTCGTTGTAACAGTTTGCCTAAAAGCCGGTCTTATTACAAACTCCTGGACGTGGATGACGCATGCTTCAATTTGGGGCTCAATTGTTATGTGGTTCATTTTTATGGTGACCTACAGTAACTTCTGGCCAACTATTATGTTGGCGCCAATGTTCTTAGGCATGGATCGCATGCTGTTCTCAACGTTCGTTTTCTGGTTGGGTCTGCTACTCATTCCTATAACGACACTGTTGCCAGATGTACTTTTCACAATGTAAGTGAAATACGCTGATTATATTCACTTGAAACTATAACTTAACATGATTATATCTTTTGTTTATTGTAGCGTACACAATACTGTATTTAAGTCCCTAACTGAGGCTGTACGTGAATCAGAGATACGTCGCTATGATCCTGAAAATGTGATACGAGAATCGAAGACATCGTAAGTAGCGATAAAATATGAACTTAAAAAATAATTAACTCTTTTTATTGAGAAAATAATATAGGAATTGGTTGATACAAATTTTTGTTGGAAGTAAATGTGTGGCTCGTGGTTGATTTTTTTAGTCTACATAGAACAAATGAAGTTCTTCGAAAGTATTTAATATTTCTTATTAGCTTTCGATAAACGAATTCCAAGCTGTTAAAAAGTACAAAAACATTCCAAATTCCTCAAGTTGTGTGAAATTTTCAAAAAAAGGAATCAAGTATGTATAGTCCACAAAGGAAAAATAAAAACTTCCAAAAAGGGAAAATTGGATACACTGTGGAGCCCTGCAAAAAATGCAATTGGTCTATGAAGAGCATGCGATTATATTAAGTTTGTATCCCTTTGAATGGGTTAAACTAATATCTTTTGTTCGAGCATGTCCTATAGATGGACTATTTGTGCCTCTTTATGCTTAAAAATGCACTACCGGATTGATCATTTTTATACCTCTACGGGTACTATTCGGCTAAGCTACCTTTCCAATTTTATTTATACCCTAATGGGTACCATCGGATAGGTTATTTTTGGTTTTCTTCAACATACCCTAAGAAGAGACTAATTGTACCTTTTTTTTTATGCCAGAACTGGAGTTGTATACTCTTTGGACTCCATTTTCATTGTAACCCTACGGGTGCTATCAGACAGATTCTCTTTGTAGGCCCACGAGAACTGTCGTTCAGGTATTTTTTTCGGGAATGGTTGGACAGATCCTCTATTTACCTCTAGGGGGATACTTCATTTATTGAGGAATGAATATCAAAATTATAATCTTAAGGGACCAGTGGGTATGAACTAAGACCCCTTGACAAAGAAAGAGATACAATTCGCCACACTCTCTTAGCCCCATGAGCACTGTCAGTTAGGTTTTTTTCTTTAGGAACGGTCGGACAGGTCCTCTTTCAACCTCTACGGGAATACTTTATAAAATTCAAGACTGAATAACGACAACTAAACCCTTAAAGGGACTAGTAAGGAAATACTACAGCCCATTGAAATGAAAGTGATCAAAGGCGCCATAATCTTTTTAAGGACTAGTAGCACGATTTTTTGCAGGGTAGGACAGTTTCCTTTAAATACTGGTTTACCATTACGAAAACAACTACAATAATATACGAAAAATTTTTCTTTAAAAAATCGTGTTGAATATTGATTTATCACGAATACAGTACCCGACACCGCTTGGGCTTTGCATATACCGGTACAATATCACTTTCTTCACGTCCTTCCCATAATCGGCACAACCCTCCACTCTCCCCCTCGTACCGTCAGATAACATTATATTTACTCCCTTTACTGATCACCACCTTTTTCCTTCTTCCTGGTCTACTTACAACCGATCCCCCTCTATTTATAACCATCTCTGTTTTTTTCTATTAAAGAAGCCATAATCTCTTCAGAGACTAGTCGCACGATTTGTTGAAGGGTAGAGGCCGTTTCTTTTAAATTCTAGTTTAAACACCGAAACGACTTGAAATCACTGTACTCAATGACTATCATTCCAAAGCACTCTTCGAAAATGTTTGATTTGTTGAATATTGATTTCTCACTCATACAGTACCCGTCATCGCTTGGGCTGGGTTTATAACAGTACAATATCACTTTTTACCTCCGTCCCAGACTCGGAAAAATCTTCTTCTCTCGCGCTCTCGTAACTTCAAATATATTATAATTTACTTCTTTTACTGCCTACCCTTTTCAGCTCTTCCCGGTCTTCCGACAATCGATCTCCATCTCCTGATAACCCTCACTGTTTCCTTCTCTATCTTCGCCTATATACTTTCCGCCTGTTTATTTCTTTTTATAGAAATCGTCCTCTCACTGCCAGAATTTAAAGAGTATTCAATGTTATCGCCAAAAATTGCCAAGCTCCTCGAAAATCGTATAAAAATTATTCCTCGAGTGTTCTTGGTATTCTTCAGATTTTGAGCGATTACTTTTGATTTTAAGTAATTTTTTCCAATAATATTTGTAGTTTAGACTACAATATTATAAATGGTTTATTCATTATTTCCGTCTAATTAAGAGTCGAGACATTTGTAATCTGCAAAAACTCTCCCAAGAGTCACACATCTACTTCCAAAGGACATTTAGCACAGCATAAGTGCAATGCCGATACTTTTTGCTTTTTGTTGGTTTTTTCCCTTTCAATACCTCACTAAAAAATTTAATTTTGAATTGTTACGCATACTACTTAGTTAATATAAATTTTTAAATGATACAAGAAAAAAAATCTAAGGAAACAATTTTTAAGATTCACAAAACAAACCACAAGAAAAAAATTGCAAGCAAACTCTACTAGTTGAATTTAATTAGAACTAGAAAAAGTAGTGCTAGATTTTTGTTTTTGTGCAAATTGTTATTTAATGTTTTAAGTTTTATTGTGATTTGAATTTTATTTAACTACTAAATTTTAACTGTATGTTGTAGAAGTAGATTTTGTTTGTTCTTAGCATTAGAGTACAAACGCAACTGTTTTTTTAGTTATTCTTTGTGTTCTATTGTTTTTTAACAACTCTCTCTAATTATACCATTTGTAGGCATTATCACGTTTTTTTTCTGTGAGAATGTACGTAAGCTATGTAACTTAATTGTGTTTGTTTTAACATATTTCCACTTTTTTTTATTTTGTGTATAGTCCAGTCCTTTGTATGTGTCAATGGAACTTTTTAAATTTCTTAATATAATTTTACTTATATAATACAATATCAGCTTTTTTTGTTATTGCTTAACAACCTTTGACTGCTTCGGAATCTGCAGCTTTATAATTTTTATTCTTTGCTTTTCGTTAGGTTTTTATTTGCTAGGCTTAATGGTGATACATAAGTCATTATTATTTATGTAAAAAAATATAATTGATTAAGGGCCAGATTTGTTATGATGCCGTTACACTTTACGCCGCATTCGTACGCACAACTACCTATATAATACCATATAAATCACAAAGACACTCAGATTGACTGTAGAGTTGGTAAATATTAGTGTACCTATTACTTAGGCACAACGACCGTAAGATCAGAGTAAATCGCAACGACTAAATAGAAAAAATGGCCATCTTTGACTGACTGTGACAAAATTTGCCACCTTTTCGCAATAACGCTGAAAGATCACAATCACTCCAACGTATTTTTCTTTTGTGGTGAGAGCAGTGATTGGGTCTGTTATTGCGTTTTTTGATAACGCTGGTGAGCGCTTTTGGTGAGCTGAGATTTGGATTAAGCTCCCCTATCACTGTTTAGTCACAGTCACAAATAAAACTCGCTGCTACTGAAAAGTCGCAGTCAAAAAACAAGTTAAGTCAAACATTACGGAATCTGCAAACTGCAGTTTATATCCAGTCGTTAACCATCCGATTAGCGGTGAAAAAATTCAACACATCTTAGCGTTGTCGTCTGGCCAGACGAAATTTGACACTGAATTTTTATTTAAATTTTGAAGAAAACTCGTCGCACACTGTGATTACCCAGAAATAAGTTTGAAGTTTAATTGACAAATTTTGCTTAAAAATATGTTCGTCTAGCCAAACGACAACGCTAAAATGTGACATAATCAACTCTGGTACAAAAAAAAAATATAAAATAAAAAGAAAAAAATATCGATTTCCAAATTATTATAAAGACCGCCTCCAAACTTAAAATGTCACTAAAGCTTTTCATGATCGGGTGGGTAGCAGTAAAGTTATTCACGAAAATATGGCCTCTCGTCTGGCCAGTTGCCACAATCTATCGGAGGGTTAAAGTGAGTGAATGCTTTTATATAATAGGAATTTGGTTCACTCCAGAAAAAGGTGACTCGTTGCTTCGTGCCGCGCTACACATAATTTGCCACTTAGGCTTATTTTTACACTCATTGAGATATGATGAAAAACTATATTTATAAGAAATCGCAACTAAGAAAATGTATGTAACTAATACAAACTATAGAATATTTAAATAATATGTTAGGAATCTTAAAAGAAAGAAAAAAATATAATTTTTGATAAAAACATATGTAAAGATAGTAGAGAAAGCTTATTTGAAATTATAAAAGCTTTTGCAGACTAATCCCTTTATTCATAAAAAGTTAAACAGATTTATAAAATATGAAAAAATATATGAAGGAAAATGTAATTTCGAAAATATTTTTTAAATCTTCGTTTTTTTATGAATAATAGAGTTATTATATGAAATTTATGATCAGGGTAATCCTACAAACCCTATGAGACTGTTACAAATTTATAATTGTTTCATTTTATATCATTATTAAATAATAGATATATGCATGCACACTTACACACAAAATAAATTAAGCTAAAACTACAAAAAAAAAAAAAAAAAAAAATGTAACTGAGGTAAAACAAGAATTTTATATAATTTTCAAATATGTATAGGTATATATACAGTAAGAAAAAAAAAAAATAAGAAACGATCGAAGAATAAAAAAAAAACAATAGCAATTAAATACAAAAATAACTGTGCCACCTGAAAATACGGTTACAGGTGCGTATAAGTAACATTTTTTTTATTATTGTGTATAAAAGAGAGTACATATATACAATACTTACAAACGAAGCTCATATAAGCGTGTTAAAAATAAAATTTTAAAGAAAGTTATATAAAAATTATATGTATACTGCGCAAATTGTGTCATAAACTCGAATTTATGCGCCATTTTGGAGTTAACCGTATTGTTCAACTCCAAAATGTCCCATAAACTTAAGAGAAAAAAAAAAAAAAAAAAAAATAATTGCAAACTGGTATCACTCTTTGTATGTAACTACTCAATAAGTAACAAACAAAAGCTAAGTCTTGCGGCGATAGTTTAAAGAATTAGAATGCCCAGCAAGCCACTCGCATGAGAGGCGATACAGATAACCTTGCGTACTGTTAGAGCTACAAAAAATATGGATAGACTATCGATAGTGTAATATTAAATGCACTATCGATAGTTTAAGTCAATATCGATAGTCTAAAAGTTATAATATAGAGATTTTGCCCCTTTGACAACATTTGTTGATTGCTAATTTCTGAACGCTCCGCTGAGTATTTTTCATCCATTCAACGGCTGGGATTTTACATCAAATCACGGAGCATACATTTTTTTCTTTACATTCGATCAACGTGTTTATACGGTTGTCTGAAAGTTCTCTGACATTTTAAAGTGCTATACAATTTTTCCTCTTAATATTATAATGAAGTGTGAAGAAATAATTTAAGTAGTTATTTTCCTAAAAATTTCACGAAAGTTATTTCGTTTGGCAGTTAATTCAATTCGCCGATCATAGAACTTATTTCCTATCACTCAACTGACGGCAACATGTTTGCAACGTATCAAAAAAATTGTGTTCAGTGAAAGCGCCTATTGGCCATTGAGACTAATATCACCTTATTTCGGCCACCGTTTCGAAAATGACCTATCTCTGAAAACTTCTGAATATCGCTCTATGCTAAAATATCTCTGAAGGAACCCTTACTTCAGAATCTGATCATAAATTCAAAACATTTTGAAAACGCCTCATATCAACATGAGTCCTGGTCCCTGATTGGAGTTCTTCGTTTGGTCGTCAAACGAATTCTGATAACATTATGGACACATTCAGTCTATGTGAGGTCTTTATTGACCAGACAGTTCAACCTAACCTTCGTTTCATTTATGAAAATTTCAAAAACAAAAACTAAATGTTTCACTGGAAGAAAAAATATTTTAAAAACTCAACAAACAATTCTTTTTTTTTTGTGCACAGAAATGTTTGATTGGGTAAATTAACCCGACTCTGTTATAACGGGTTGATGTTATATTAATCCCCAATTTTTGTATATTTATTAAATTTTTTCCTATGCTGCCTTCAAATTCGTAATTAGTTAACCCAAAAAATCTTTAACATATATGTTTTAAGCGAATCTCGTGGAAACTGACTGTTGTTGTTGTTGTAACGACACACCCCGAAGGTTTTGGGAAGTTTTATCGATGTTGATGATTCTTTGCCAGATATAGTTTCGGCACGTTCCGGCAACAAGCACCATTAAGGTACTAGCCTGATCATATTGGGAAAAATTGAAAAGTTTTCGCGACGATATCGAATTTGAAGAACACACTTCGCCTTAGCAAGATATCCTACTGGTTTTGTGTTTGTTGGGTATAAAATACTACCAGAGAAGTTGATAATCGGGGTAACCGGTATTCCTTATAGTTTTTGAAGGAATGTAGTGTTTTTTTTTTTGAGTGTGATATTAGTACCTTAAGGAACTATTACCGGATGAATTTCCGTATAAGAAAAGGCAAGATCGGATTGCTTTGTAGTCTGCTTTTATTTTGTTAAAAAGTTATATGTATTGCACAATTATACAATTTTAAACTTTACTGTTACGCCAAGTATACACATATAAAATAAATATAAAATACTCCATAGCTTCTCAATTTTATACAGTGTAAAATTTTGGATCTTAACTATTATACCTATTCTTTTTTATCCACTCAAAGTATGGATTCAATACCTTTGTACTTTCCTCCGCAACGAAGCTTTCTATCAATTCGACCTTTGGAAGTTCGGTAAAAGAAAAATAGAATATGGAATTAAAACGAAAAATAAAGGCAAACAATGCATTTAACACAGCAAAAACTATTTAAAGTAATGTAAAAAATTTCTTTATGTGTAAATGCATTCTAGACAAGTTGTTTAACTACTACTAAAATATATATAGAAAAAATAAATATTATTTTTATCTATGCATGTATGTATATTTTGCGCTAGATTTAAGTACCTTATGTGATTGAATGTAAAGTATTCTTTATTTTTTAAGATTTGTTCATAAATATTGTTATTTAAATCTTTAAGTGATAATAAAATTTAGTTATTTATTTACTTATGAAGACAGAAACGATGCTTTAAAAATTCTAAATTAATTTATCAAATGATTAAAATTTACATATTGCTCCATATACCAAATTTTAAGTCAAGTTCGATATCAAAACAAATATACTCCTCTTACTAACATACTTAGTACATTTTTTCAATAAATTCCAAAAAACAAAGCCCTAAATTAGAGACAAATTACCATGTGGGTAGTGGGGCATTCAAATGGCTGAGTGGATATAGGCATCTCTCTTAGCATCAGTATAGATGTAGGTGTAGTCGAGTTCAAAGCTCAGCACACCCGAAAAGCTGATGAATAAGTGATATTCAGAAACGTGTCGCATAACCATTGCCGTATGCCATTTTGTAATTTTTCTCTAATATCAATAATATTAGCCAAACAATATTTCATAATAGATATATTTAATATATGTATATGAAAGGCCGGCGATAAAAGGTAGATTTGTTTGGAGAGTGAAACTTGTATACATATGGGGAAATCCGCCAAACTTTGTTTTTTTTGGAGAAAATTTTTTTTTTTAAACATGGTATCACGCAAATATCTTTTTGTTAGGAACATTGAGGGGTAAATTGGAGTTATAGTGCATCGCCGTTACTCGTCTTACATAATGCCTCACAAACATATAGTCAAAAGATCGAGCAAAATATATATAAATTGATGTCACAATGTTAAATATACATTTATTTCAACACTTCTGTACCGATTATATCGAAATTTTAACAAAATATGGAGATATATGCAGCTGTTAGCTATGTACAATTTTTTTGATACACGTGACCCGGTTTTGTAGATATCGGTAAAAATATAAAACCGAATAACCGCCAAATATTTTTTACTGCAAAGTTTGCAACACATTTATTTTAACACCTTTCTACCGATTCTTTTGAAACTTTAAAAACATATAGATATGTGAACGAAGCATATTTGGCTAAAAAAAGTTTTAATACCCGAGATCCGATTTTGTAGATATTGAGAAAAATATAAACCCGGAAAACCTTAAATGTTTTTACTTATTTAAACACTTCTTAACCGATTGTGTTGAAATTTGATCAGGATGTACATACCTATATGGGGTATATTTAGGTAAAATTTTGTTGATACCCGAAACCCGGTTTTAGAGATATCGGCAAAAATATGAAACCGGGTGACCGTCAAATATTTCATACCCGTTTGTTAATTTTTTCTCTACATCACAGTAGTATACCATCAATTGCCTCATCTTGGAATATTCACGCAAGGAAAGTTATTGATGTTTGTACATGGGGCAAAATTGGCAATCGTCAATAAATGTAGAAAAAAATTTTATTTTTTTTTTTTTAATTTTTGTACCAAATTTGTGTTTATTTTCATTTAATTTTAAATAAAAACTGGTTTAAAAAAAAAAACAAAAAAAATTGTCTGCACTTTTTGACGATAGCCAATTTTTGTCGGAAATTTCGTATATCTGCCCCATGTACAAACATCAATAACTTTCCTTGCGTGAATATTCCAAGATGAGGCAATTGATGGTATACTACTGTGGTGTAGAGAAAAAATTAACAAACGGGTATGAAGTGATAAAAGTAAAATTGTAGCTTTGCCCACGAAAAAACATGCTCCTGAAAAAAATTTACGCAACCAAGTGCTTCCACTTTTCTGCCTCTACCTTCAAAACTGAAAGGGGTACATGGAATTTGAATCCCCACATATTTTAAGTCCCTGATAGGCTATTATCGTGCATAATCCAAATTCCAATACTCAGTTGCCTCAAAAAGCTATAAGCAAAGGGAGTCAATATTGAAAATAAAAAAAAAAAAAATTATCGCTACTTTGATTGATGATAGTTTTGAGTATTGGAGAGGCACATTAATTTTGCTCATACTTTTAGAATCTCCGTCTCAAAAACCACAATTAGTTCAAATTCCATAGCGTTTCAGCGATGCCTCAAAATTTTATCGAAAAAATTCAACAAAAAAAAATTAAGGGTATCGCTTGAAAAAGTGTAAAAATCGACGTTTTTTACGCGTCGAAGTTCTGCAAAAACTTACTATCAACTTTCTTGATTTTTAAAATCATCAGATCGGATAGTCAAAAGGTCAAACTTAATGCCCTTGTACTTTTTTCTGTCCTTAAGTTTTTTGCCCGTGTGTAAAACCCGAGTATCCAAAAAAGTAAAAGTTTTTGGGATTTACCCATATGTACATATCCGGTAAAGGGCAGTAAAAAGACAAAGCGTCAGTAAAAGCTGGGCTTATCACTTTTTCCCTTAAAGCATAGACTTCTACCAGATCATTCAATTTGGATTTAATTTTAGGTATCATTTCGGGAAAACTTTAAACCATTTCGAGACTTTCGGGAAAGTTTTAGCATCCTTTCGGGTACACTACGAGATTTATTTTGGGTATCATTTTTGGAAAGCTTCAGGGTAATTTCAAGACCATTTCAAAACCATTTACTTTGCTGAAATTAGTCCGGAAATAGTTTTGAAATCATTCCAAAAATAATCCCTTCAATGTATCAGTAAGGATGCTTCCACTGCCCCAAAATTGTCCCGGAACAGTTTCGAAATGGTTCTGAGGTTTTCACGGAATGATCCTGAACTGTTGATGATCTGGTTTGTTCACTTCTTATGAAAAAAAAAAACAATAAGTCCATGTTTTATTGTATAAATCGATGCATTCTTGTTTTAAGGGGGAAAATAAAAAGTCCAGACAGTGAATGTCGTTTTATTTTTTACCACACTTTTACAGATATTTTTTTAAGTTTAACTTTTATCACTCTTAAAATAAATAAACTTCTTATCGGCCGTCGTTCATATACATAGCTAAAAAGGGTTTAATAGTTTCATAACACTGTAATTTATATAATAAATATTATATTAGACACATAAAGAATTTTCATCGCTGAATTTGTGTTTATTTGATTTAATGTTTTAGCTTTTAGGTTAAGGGTTATCATTGTTAGTCAAATTATAAAATTGACGTATTGAAATTGTGGCACAATACATTAATTCATAAATTTAGTAACTCATAATATAATCAATTCATAAGTTCTTAACAACCGCTTAGTTTTATAATATCATATATTTTCTTACTTTCATCCACACACTTCTTTCTTCACAAATTTTTAAATTCATACATTATAGAATGACATAAATTTAGAATACCTAGCTTTATAGAATATTAAATTCATAAATTGATAGATTCATAACGTCAAAACTTCATACATTAAGATTTCGAAAGCTGACAGAGACATAAGTTCGTAAAAAGCAAAGCTGATTCATCAATTCCAAAAAAATAACTATAGTTTTCAGATTCATAAAATAATAGAATTGTAAATTTGTAGCTAAATTAATAATCACAATTCATTAACGTACGCAATCAGCCTTAAAGCACCATTATTTTTAGCATACTGTCCTGCCAATATATATAAAGGAAACAGTGATGCCATCGAATCGAGATAAAAATCCCACAAACTTGAAATAATTTTCCCATTTTCTCTTTATTTGTGAGAGAAAATCCCACACTTTTACGCACTAAAAATATGTTTACTTTATATGAAAGACTGGTAAAAAATGAGTTTATTTTAAGAGTGATTAAAAGATAGATTTATAAACAAATCAGAAATCAGCTTCCACATACATAGGTTTCAATGAGTTGCCCCATTTTTACTTTTTTTATTGTACTTCGAACATTTCCTATGAAGAAGCGACCGAAATTTCCCGCTCTCTTCCTTCCGATTGTTTTCGATGAATATTTACCCAACAAAATTTTTCTTAAAAAAAAAAATGTGAGAGTTGGTAGGTCCTCTAAAGCTTAGATTAATGAGTCGGGCTGGTACTCTCGTTGCTGGGAGTATGACCAATTTACCTTGTCTTTGTTCTAGGCATTCAATCCAGTGTTGTCTGAACTGCTTTGTCTCTCAGTTACTTATGGTTTTTTCTATCATTCCGTCATTCTCACATTTTTTATATACATTTAAAAAAAAACTTTTTCTAAATTTTATTTCAATAACTTGATTAAATAAAAAAAAAAAATGAAAAAAAAATATCTATCTACGTAGTTTAAATCATTGTTAATTCATACAAGTGGCGAATGTTTAATAAAAACGTTCACAATAGTAAACAGGTTCGATCACCTGTCCAATCGCTATTCGATTACATAAATAATTTGAAAGATTTTTCACTTGTATGAATTCACAATGATTTAAATAAAAAATGAGTCGCTTGCAGGGCTGGATCATTACAAGTAAAAGTTATTTCAGTCGTCCAAAATTTTAAATTATGATCTAAGTTAAAAAATGTATCTTAGTTCTAGTTTGCTCGAAAAAATTCAGTCTTAGATTAAATTAAAATTAAAACAAACACAATTTTGTTAAATCAACAATATCACAGTACAATTAATTTAGTTTTTTTCAACAAAGTAACGATGGTAATTTTCTGAAAAAAAAAATCATGTATTAATTTTAAGGCCCAAACACATTCGACTTTTGCGGCGTTTTGGCGCTGGCGTTACTTTCAAAGAACGCACTTTGAAATTTTTCCTGCCACGTCAAACGCAAAAGTAAAACTCAAAATTTTGATTTTTTGTCATTCGAAAAAAGTAAAAAACCAATCTTTTTATTCAAAACAGAAGATATTATTGAAAATTTAATAAATTCAATTGAAATCAGAATCAATTCGAGCAAAAATTCATAGACCAAAAATAAATGAAGTGACAACGCCAGCAAAATGTTAGTTTTTGAACTCCGTTTTCATTACTTTGGCGTTTCCGTTGCGTTGCCAGTGGACTGTAGCTGTTGACGTAACGTAAGCGCCAAAACGACGCCAAAGTCGAATGTATTTAGGCCTTGAGAAGCTGGTATGACCCGCTCTCGTCTTTAGCATCAATTTTCGATCGACTTATTATGGTTTTAAAATTAAAAGAAATGCCTAGTAATTCTTTAGTAACATGTTGCATAGTATATAATGACAGGTTTGAAATTTAAGGCATGAATGTTCAAATAACATCAGCCTCAGTCAGCCGTTTTCTTACTGCGACACTCCCCTGCAAAAATCGCGAGTACTCCATGCTGCATTACAGTGGGGTATAATGGTAAGTACTCCAGTGGACCTCATGATCCAACGATTTTTGTAGGGTCGTTGAAGAAAGCCGCAGGTGTCTGCTAAAATGCTGTTAAATTTCATATACCAGTGCTTGTCAAAGCGATTGAAGCACATGGGCACCAAAGCTTAAATTCTGAAAATATTAAAAATTTTATTCTACGGATCACTATGAGATCTCTGTAGCTTTAAGTGTATAAAAATTAATAAATACTAGTTTGTTCAGCAAAAATTATAGCTGCCGTCCCCACTTTCAGAAAAACCATCGTTATTTTGTTGCTAAATTTTTGTTATACAATATAAACAAAGAAAATAAAAAATAAAATATTTATAATGTTTTTGCTAGTAAAATGGTAGTAGTGTGTTTATATGTTTTAGTTATATTAGAACTGATCTCAAACTATCCATCTTATAAAATTAAATATCCCCTTGATTCCTCTAAATAAGCCTCTACTTACATATATCCTCTTACTTTCACTCCAATAGCGTTATATGATTTTTAGTAATGTTGGTTAAATGGAAATTGATGTATTAAGTATATACACTTATCTCTATTTTTTATCCATAGAAATATTTACGAGTATGTACACCTGTATATATGTATGTAATGTTGGTTCATTTATTTGTCACTCACTTTTCTTTTTCTTTTATTTTCCCACTTTTTGTATGCTTACCCCTCACTGCGTGTGTGTCCACCACGTTTAACCAATAAAAAAACTAATAAACGAAAAAAATGCATTAACAATTTAAAAAATATAACATAAAAAACACTGTGCACTATAACAATGCACAAAACAACAAATCAAACCTTTGAAACACTGCTGTACTCAACACAGTTTGACAGTCACTGCAACTGCTTGGCGGCGCATTACCTCCGTTGAAGCTTTTCGCCGACGTCCAAATAATGCCACAATCAAGCAAAATTTAACACAAGCCGAACAGAGTCGACAGCAATCGGCAGAGCAGTTACGTGGACATAAACGTCAAAAAAATGGACACACCGCAATTAAAACGTCAGGCAATCGCAGTTCGCTTATCACTGTGGAGAGTTTGGAAACGCTGGGCGATGAACAACAATGGAAGAGAGAAAGTGGTGCAACTTCGACATCAACAACAATGACAACACTGCATATTTAAAGGCGGGCAGGGAAAAAATTAGGACAAGAACTAAAGATTTATTTATGTGGCAAGAAAAGGCAGGGCTAATAGAAAACAAAAAACATAAGTCAAATAAATTTTTTCATTAAATAAGTTTTAATTATTATTACTTACATACTTTTATTGTAATTTCTATTAAGCCCTAGAAAGTGTAAGGATGTATGTAGTAAGAAATAGTAAAAAAAATCATGTGTTGCCAATATGTACGAATATCTTTTAAATGTTCTTGGAAAAGGGATTTTGATAGTATAATTTTAGATAATAAATTTATTTTTAATAAATGTGCGGTAATTACCATGTACTTGCTTGTGTTTATAGGCGTGAATGTAAAAAAAAATAATTTTATAGAATAAATTAAAGAAAATGTTAATAAATTGATTTTTCATCAGTTTGATTCCAAGAAATGCTTTTTTTGTTAGAAAAACATCTAAAAAGTTTCCATAATATATCTAATGTAAATATGTATAATAAAATATATATAAATATATGTATCTATAAATATATATACTTAAATATATATAAATATATGTAGCTATATATAAATATATATAGTAAAATATGTCTGTGATCATAAGCAATAATCGTCTAAGTACCGTGTAAAGAGATAGAACGATAGAAGGCGATTATTGGTTATGACCACAGATATAAAAATATATATATGATAAGCCTAAATTTGAAGCCCTAAACTGCAACTCGATTTGAAAGTGTATACTGACCTAGTTTAATATAGATAATAGCACTGCGAGTTCGACAGTAGAATTACTAAACACAAAACTTCAAACTACAAAATTTCAGTTTCGAATCGAGTAACAGCAAACGGCTCTTTTGATAATACCGTCCTAAACTAACATAGTAAAAAAATTAAAACCTAAAAAAAAGTTACTAAAGTCCGAAAAATCTCTAGTAACTTGGCTTTATGTAGATATAATGTGAATTTTTGGTTTTTTGCCCACCTCAGGTAAAAAAATCTTTGGTCCAATATCGCTTTATTGCATATCCACTACTTACTTACCTTGAGATACATACCTGCATAAATACATACAGCAGCGAACAAGAAAATAGCACTGTACATATTTTTCAAAACCCTTAACTAAATTCTCTTTTTTTTGACTAAAATTATGCAAATCAATTTCGAAAACGTTTTTGAAAGTGAAAATTTTAGTAACAGTGTTAAAAAAACAATAGGCAGTTTCGTCATTAAGAGATCGAGAACCTTGACGGGTTGTGCTGTTTGTGGATCTTGACAGGATATAGCAGCCATTCGTTGCTTTAAGGGTCCTAGTTCTGACGAAAGTCGACACCGGTGGGAAAAGAGCGTTATGCAACTTTTCCCATATTTTCGAGAAACTTTTCAGTTGTTAAGATTTTATTGACTTCTCCACCCAAACAGGTGCTTTCAACAATGTGCGTTTGTTCTCCAGTGCGATACCTGCACCTTGCCAGTCGCAAGTATCTGAACGGACAAAAGTATTTATAGATGCACCGCCTCTATACGTAAATAAAAAACCATTGTTTAGAGATGCGCAGGCGCACACTTGACAAGGTAAAGTCATATTGTACTATCTTGCACAGGGCTGTTTAAAAATGTGTATATTGAAGTGCAAATCACGACACATATACAAAAGTATATGTACACTGAAACCTTTTTAAATCGGCAAAAAAAAAATTTATTTTAAATTTTGTAAGAATTTTGATGTCCCCTTAATGAATACGTTTTTACTAAAATTTTTCTCAGTGCTACAATATTTTTGAAAAATATGTTTCCTGTTAATTTGTTAAGTGAAAATTTGAATATCATATTGAAGTGTCTTGGCTTCATATGGAAGTGCTTTTTCTTTTCACTTTTACATGAAATTCAGGCACTTTCATATGAATCGAATTTATATCTGTGGCAATTTGAAAGAACAACCTAATTCGTGTTAGGATAAAAGTGATATTCTGGCTTCATAACAGAAATCCGTTACAGATCTCCCTGTGTTACTTACTCATAGCTCTAGCGCCAAATGGCTTCTACAAAATATAGGAAATTACAATGGTGAATTGTGGCTAGCTTTTCAGATAAAGGTCTATGTATCGCCTTTATCCTAACTCGAATTAGGTTGTTTTTTCAAATTGCCACAGATATGTGAGGGCATATGGGAGTGCTATGAAATTTTTTTATTATATTCAAAGTGTGAATTTGTATCTTCGGATGATCTTGAATGTACATACATATGTAGCTTGTGGACTCCGAAACTACTCCGCCAATTTTGTTAAAATTTTTATTCGGAACAAATAAACGAAATCATACACAAGTAGATCGTCTTGTCTCATTCAGTATATGCCCCCCTTTTTTCGTCTCTTTATCCAAACTAATTAGTAAATTTAATTCATTTAGGGTCTATTCAGCTGAATGCAGTTATAAGGCAGAAATATATCTCAAAGAACCTTCTCCAATACTCATCTGATGTTGGTTTGACTTCTGTTCGGCTAACAAGGACTTAACTTCCCAATTACCTTCATAGTTTATATTAACAATTAATAGCAAAAGGGGTTTTCCATGATGTCTTTGTTCCTCCCAAAAAAAAAGAGTAAAATAAACAAAAATACTACAATTTATTGTTCTCTAAAAATCGGCATCTATTTCATTCCCTTTTGGAGAATCTAGCATACGCAATATGATTTTTAAATTAAATATATATAAAGTGCCCTAAAATATGCTTCGAACACAAAGGGTTAATGCGCTTGTTTGCAATGAGTTAAGAACTCGTACAAAAGCAATATATTCCAGTTGTCACTTCTACCTTGTTTGATATGCCTTGAAGAATATTACATAAAAAGAAAAGAAGTATAAAAAATTTTTGTAAATAATCAAAAAAAAAAAAAAAATGTTAAAATAGTTTCAAGGACTCTCATGTGCTCGCTATAAAAGTCATAAATGTAAGTTTATATTTATTTCATATATAAAAAAAAAAAAACAAAAAAAAAAAAATATTCAGAAAAAAATAACACTATTACTGTCAAAAATGCTATGACTAAATTTTGTAAGCGCATGTAACAAATAAACTATGTAAGTCGCTCACTTTTTACGAAAATTTATTGATAAAAACTTTTACAAACAGGAAAACATCACTAACTATTAATGTGAATGTTTACTTTATCAATGAAACATCAAATTTACACGTGTGTTTCATAGTAATAAAAAAAATTTAAATAGTTACATTTAAATACATAAATTTAATAATCATAACTGTGATAGATGTTGTGTTGTACTACAGAAACCGGTGAAGGTTTAATAAAAAATAAAATTTCATTAAATGTAACTAAATACAACTAAAAGAGATACGAGGGAATGTAAATTGAGTAAAAAGAATAGCGAATTAGTAAATTAAATTTGACGCAAAATATTAGTTTGCTCACAAATTTGACTAGAAACTTCCATTATTATTCCTCCGAAATATCCTGTACTTCTTTGCAGTTGCGTTCTAAGCAGTTGCGTATATGCCCACAATCAGAAAGTAGCTTGAAATTATTTCTAAAATTACCTGACCTTAAGTTCAATAAATATTTCACAGTGGAAGTAAAAATGTTTTGAGCATAAGTTCAATTTTATGATGTACCATAATCCAATCCCAACCAATCTATCCGGCCAAGAAATTTATTTCAGCATCAACAACAAAAAGAATGTACCAATATCCACCGAGATATAAAACAAATCGTATCACACCATCGCTAGGTTCTCGTAGTATACTACTAACCGTCTAGAGTAATCTATAATGTACCTGATGAAAAGTCTATGGAAACAGAGTGCACAATTTCAATTAAATGTTCTTGATAGCCGAATATTGATAATGTTGCAGGAATTCGCTTCATATTCTGTGCCCTTCAAGCCTTAACTTTAACACAAATATGAAAACATTTTTATTTACTTGGCAAAAAGGCAAAGGTCCAATAATCTCATAGTTTTTTCTTAACTTAACTTTTTTTATAACTCATGGTCGTTTCTACAGGAACACGCTACTATAATCAGATCAGTTAGTTTTTAAAAACACCAATTCCGGTTTATTTGTTTTAATTAACAGACTTTAGATAAAATTGATCTCATTATCGTTAATTCAACAGTTTTTTTTTGTCAAGAGAAGACATGTTTTAGTCATTTTAACGGAAAAGAAACTTTGGCTCTTAAGTTAACTATATTCTGCAAAAATTACAGATTCTCAATTAATTCAGCTGATTTATCTGCCAAAAGAACTGTATTCATTGGTCATTATCAACACCCAGCAGTTGTCAATATTACGTAAATACATCAACTAAATTTAAAGAAAACCTTCCGCTTACGGCGTTCACTACTTTATTCTTATGACTATAGTGCCACAGAAATCTCTGTCATATCAAAAGCCTTCACTGTGTAGCAGTATTTAGCAATTTTGCACAAATTTTTGATTCTGAATTGACTGTTTCAACAGTCAAAAAAAAAAAAAAGAGAATCGGACGAACAGCGCCAAAGAAGCAACAAAAAGTTTAATAAAAAAACTTTTATTTCGTAACCCAAAGCTCTGTTACCTGAGCAATAATTTCTGTCACCCTAAGAATACCAATGAAAGCTATTAAAATAACAGATTTTCGTCAACATAAGAAAAACAGTGAAGGCTGTTAACATAACACAGATGATGCACCATGGTCAGCGCCGTTAGTGTAAATTTTTTTTAAATTAGCTGATTTATTAGCATAGTATCGATATTTAGACGAGCAGTTTCCTTTCTGTTGAAATAGATTAACAAGTTTGTCTTATTGCCTAAAAACACGAATGAATTAAATATAATGCTGCGATCAGTTTTACCGAATGTCTGTTAATTCAGGAACAACAAACCCGATGCCGTTGTTACTAGCGTCATTTCTTTCGTTGCAACTAGGCGCAACTATCAGAAGTGTAACAAAATTCCTGGCTTTTTGTTTTTAATAGAAACCCATATTTCATGCTATGTTCCAACTTTTAATCATTTCATATACATACATATATATCTTAAGAGCTAATGCTGGCCAGTTAAGATTTTAAGGCGAACTTACTTAGCTGTCGACTCAAAGAAGTGTGTTTTTAGCAGGGACCCATTCAATAGTTATTTTCTTATTTGAGTCGGAAAAAGCCCGGGTCTAAAAACTATCTTAGTTGAAAGTTTCTGGGATCCCGGGGATACCCGTCGCGTTTTCATGACCAATCATGCATCCTTTTTATTTTTCGGACTTTTTCTTAAAAAAAACCCACAAATAAAAGTAAAATCCGAACTTTTATTTTATAAGTACGAAAATAAAATTTAAATCCGGACTGTTATTTTTCAGGGACAAATAAAAGCGCGACCCTATAACTTTGGAACGGCGTATCCAAATGAAGCGACAACAGATTCTTCTAAATGTCTAGATATGAAAATTATATAGTCAGTTGAAAGTTTTTGTTAGTAATACCAGATGTTTGTCATAAAAAAACTAAAACCAACTCTCATAGTAGTATACTTATACTTTTCCATAGCAAACTTCCACCTGCTTTTTCGCCATAAAGTTTGATACCATTGAGATATTGCCTTGACATCTGATACACCGCTTTCTGTTGCAACTAAAGGGATTATGTATGAACTAAAAGTTGGTCTATTTGGATAAACATTTCCATTGTTATAGGGTCTGACTTTTGTTCGGTCCTTAAAAAATTAAAGTCCGGAGTTAACTTTCATTTTCAGACTTATAAAATGAAAGTCCGGATTTAATAATATCTTTCGCACTTAAAAAAGTAAAAGTCCGAAAATAATTTCTTTTGAAGGATTTTCATTATAAAAATAATAAAATTTTGAGTCGCTGGGTTTTAGTAAGATATTGAAAAATGTTGTACAACAGATTTTTTTTAGAACATTCTATCCTATGTTTTGGTTTCAAACACGGCTTTTCTCAATATTTAAAGGTCGTTTAAGCTGATAGAGGTTTTTGAAAAACCAAATTCGGAGAAAGCGTGTTCTTTAACGTAATTTTGACAGGCTGTTCTTCAATTCATTTAGATACAAGGCTTTTTAGAACCGGCAGTAGAGTAAGAATGATCTTCCACTCAAAAAATATATTGCTCAGAAAAAAAAAACTGCTTAATACTTTATCCTTATTTTGAAGAGAAAATTTAAATTTTATAAATATGTATATACTTCAATACCTTCAATGTATAGGGTTGTGAGTTTATCATCGATAAAAATATATACATGTTAAAAAAAATTTAATTAATAAATATAATATAACATAGACGTATGAATGTTAATGTCGAGTGCTTAAAAAAACTATTGTAATAAGACCCGCGATCTATTGTAAAAAGTTTCATTTGATTTGAAAAAACTTTAATTTCACTCGACAAAGGTTTCAGTTGACCTGAATATGCTGTATATGTTTTACAAGCAGATTTGTTATTTTATATATCTACTTAATGTATATGTTAAAAAAAATGCTTTTATTTATGTTAATCAATTCTAATCAAGTCTTCTCAACTGAGGTCAATTGCTTGCGACGACCGATATCTATATAAAGTAAATTATGTGCAAATTCCTTTAAGTAAACCATTACCCATCGCCATGTCCAATAAATATTCCATTCTACAATAAACATAAATAAAAAACGTTTAAAAATAAATAAAATAAAAAAAAAGTTATATAAGTCAGTATATACGCTTTCAAGTACCAACATACTTTAAAATTACATATTTATATTTGTGTAGTATACTTAAGTAGGTTATGTTATTATTACATGTAAAATATAAAATATACATTAAAAAATTAACTAAAATGTATACCTAAATATTATTTATGTATGTACTTCGCAGAAACTTAAACTAGCTTATAACTAGACTAAATAAAGCTACACCATTTGAAGACAGCCCACTCTGATACTGAGATGTTATTGGTGTGAGAATTGTCACTCAGTGCATCACTTCTCAAGTTGTTCTCAAGCAACTTCATAACGTACAGTTCTAAGACAACCTCTTTTTCATTCGATTTCTACCGTTTCCATTCATGTGAATGAAAGATAACTCATTCTATTTGTGAATGAAC